>NC_053024.1:204054748-204143717 GCF_003073215.2 Triticum urartu
GTGAAGTGGGGGAGAGGAAAACGAGAGGCAAATGGCAAATAATGTAATGCGGGAGATAAGGGTTTGTGATGGGTACTTGGTATGTTGACTTTTGCGTAGACCTCCTCGGCAACGGCGCCAAAAATCCTTCTTGCTACCTCTTGAGCACTTGCATTGGATTTCCCTTGAGGAGGAAAGGGTGGTGTAGCAAAGTAGCGTAAGTATTTCCCTCAGTTTTTGAGAACCAAGGTATCAATCTAGTAGGAGGCTACGCGCGAGTCCCTCGCACCTACACAAAACAAATAAATCCTCGCAACCAACGCGATAAGGGGTTGTCAATCCCTACACGGTCACTTATGAGAGTGAGATCTGATAGATATGATAAGATAATATTTTTGGTATTTTTATGATAAAGATGCAAAGTAAAATAAAAGCAATGAAAATAACTAAGTATTGGAAGATTAATATGATGAATATGGACCCGGGGGCCATAGGTTTCACTAGTGGATTCTCTCAAGAGCATAAGTATTCTACGGTGGGTGAACACATTACTGTTGAGCAATTGACAGAATTGAGCATAGTTATGAGAATATCTAGGAATGATCATGTATATAGGCATCACGTCCAAGACAAGTAGACCGACTCCTGCCTGCATCTACTACTATTACTCCACACATTGACCGCTATCCAGCATGCATCTAGAGTATTAAGTTCAAGAGAATAGAGTAACGCTTGAAGCAAGATGACATGATGTAGAGGGATAAATTCATGCAATGTGATAAAAAACCATCTTGTTATCCTCGATGGCAACAATACAATACGTGCCTTGCTGCCCCTACTGTCACTGGGAAAGGACACCGCAAGATTGAACCCAAAGCTAAGCTCTTCTCCCATTGCAAGAAAGATCAATCTAGTAGGCCAAACCAAACTGATAATTCAGAGAGACTTGCAAAGATAACCAATAATACATAAAAGAATTCAGAGAAGATTCAAATATTGTTCATAGATAAACTTGATCATAAACCCACAATTCATCGGTCTCAACAAACACACCGCAAAAGAAGATTACATCGAATAGATCTCCACAAGAGAGGGGGAGAAGTTTGTATGAGATCCAAAAAGAGAGAAGAAGCCATCTAGCTAGTAACTATGGACCCGTAGGTTTGAGGTAAACTACTCACACTTCATCGAAGAGGCTATGGTGTTGATGTTGAAGCCCTCCATGATCGATGCCCCCTCTGGCGGAGCTCCGGAACAGGCCCCAAGATGGGATCTCGTGGATACAGAAAGTTACGGTGGTGGAATTAGGGTTTTGGCTCCACATCTGATCGTTTGGGGGTACGTAGGTATATATAGGAGGAAGAAGTACGTCGGTGGAGCAACAGGGGGCCCACGAGGGTGGAGGGCGCGCCTGGGGGGTAGGCGCGCCCCCCTACCTCGTGGCCTCCTCCTTTGTTTCTTGACGTAGGGTCCAAGTCTCCTAGGTCTTGTTCGGTCCTAAAATCACGTTCCCGAAGGTTTTATTCCGTTTGGACTCCATTTGATATTCCTTTTCTTTAAAACCCTAAAATAGGCAAAAAAACAGCAATTCTGGGCTGGGCCTCCGGTTAGTAGGTTAGTCTGAAAAATAATATAAAAGTGTATAATAAAGCCCAATAATGTCCAAAACAGTAGATAATATAGCATGGAGCAATCAAAAATTATAGATACGTTGGAGACGTACCATTATGATGAATGAGGATGGTCCCACATCAGTGCAAGCACAAGAGAATAGAGCAAAGGCAAAGGCTGAGAAGGCTACAAAATGCCAAGTGTTGAGGAGGCATCTCAAGTCTTTCTTAAGTCAAAACAAGATCAACTTGCTTATCTAATTCAAGGAACTTTGAGGATTGAGAAGGGCTTGGCCACCTTGAACAAGAATCAGGAGAGCTTGGAGAGGATCACACATACCAAATTTTATGATCTTGATCTTAAGGTAACTGAGATGCAGTCAGCTGTTGAGCAGTTCCAGGAGGAAGCGAAGGAGAGGAAAGGGCAGGCTACCACAGATGTTTTTTAGCGAGTGCCTAGAGGTCAGAGATCTGCTACAGTGCCAGTGCCTGACACCAGAGCAACTACTTCAACACCAGCAGCAACAACTTCAGTGCCACCTCCAGTTGCCACTCCACCAGCTCCAACAACGTCTATTGATGCCTTCGTCCTTGGAATCCTCTCTACACCACCTCCCGAAGATCAAGCCTAGAGAGACGCATAACACTATGCATTTTGACGCTTTTTGGTAACTTGTTGCCAAAGGGGGAGAAATGTATAGATCATAGGCTTCGAGAGAGAGAGAGAGAGAGTGTTTTGCTTCTTTGTCTCTCTTGCTATTTGGTTGATACTTTTGTGTGTGCTCATTTGATACTCTTTATGTCTGTGTGTGAGATACTTGTATGATCATGTGTTTGATCATATTCAACTTTAATGCTTGCTTGGATGATATTATCTTTACTATCTCATATATGATCATTCACTTTGCTTGGTGATGAGTGCATGTTTTAATTCCTATCATTTTGGTCGCTCCACCAAGATGTATGTGACATGGAAGAGTAACCCATGATCCTAATCGATTGTGCATTTGCATTCAAATGCAAATTTCAAATAATGCAGAAATTTAGGGGGAGCTCTTGCTTTTCACATACTTCTCAAAGTGACGATGTACTTTAAATCTTATTATCATTTGTCGAAGCTTTGATCTATATGTTGTCATCAATTACCAAAAAGGGGAGATTGAAAGTGCAACTATCCCTGGGTGGTTTTGGTAATTACTAACAACATATAGCTCATTGAACTAATGCTATTTCAAGATGATCATTTCAGAAAGTTCAATGATTGGCATGGCATGGATTAGGAATGTGGACCCCTCAAAATGCTAAGGACACATATTGTCTCAAGCTCAAGACTATACATTTTCATTTTAGTGATCCAAGATCACATTGAGTCCATAGGAAAAGCCAATACTATTAAAAGGGGATGAGGTGTTGCTTAATGGCTTGCTTGCTCAAAATGCTTAGTGATATGATCCAAAAGCCCTCAACCACTTTATCATATCCACATATGTCCCAAACCAAAAGTCAAACTCGGCCCTACCGATTTGATCTATCCGGCGCCACTGAGTTCACTTGACATAGCCAGTGCCAGAAACCCTAGTCATTTCGGTCTCACCGATAGGGATCTCAGTCTCGCCGAGATGGGATTGCAAACTCTCGGTTTCCCTTCGTAACGTTTTAGTCCAATCGGGATGAGCGATTGGTCCCACCGAGTTCGCAATGCAAACTCTCTGTTTCCCTGTCGTAACATTTCAGTCCAACCGAAATGAGTGAATCGATCCCACCGAGTTTGCCTGACCAACTCTCTGGTTAGCTTATTACCAAAATCGGTCCCACCGAGTTTGTGTAATCGGTCTCACCAAGATTACGTTATGCCCTAACCCTAATGAAATCGATACCACTGAGTTGACATGTCGGTCTCACCAAAAATCCTAACGTTCACATTTTGAACTAAATCGGTCTGACCGAGTTTCATGATTCGGTCCCACCGAGTTTGGTGATTTGTGTGTAACGATTAGATTTTGTGTGGAGGCTATATATACCCCTCCACCCTTCCTTCATTATTAAGGAGAGACATCAGAACGTCCCTACACTTCCAACATTCATTTTCTGAGAGAGAACCACCTACTCATGTGTTGAGATCAAGATATTCCATTCCAACCATATGAATCTTGATCTCTAGCCTTCCCCAAGTTGCTTTCCACTCAAATCATCTTTCCACCAAATCCAAATCCGTGAGAGAGAGTTGAGTGTTGGGGAGACTATCATTTGAAGCACAAGAGCAAGGAGTTCATCATCAACACACCATCTATTACCTTTTGGAGAGTGGTGTCACCTAGATTGGTTAGGTGTCACTTGGGAGCCTCCGACAAGATTGTGGAGTTGAACCAAGGAATTTGTACAGGCAAGGAGATTGCCTAATTCGTGAAGATCTAGCCTAGTGAGGCAAGTCCTTCGTGGGTGATGGCCATGGTGGGATAGACAAGGTTGCTTCTTCGTGTACCCTTCATGGGTGGAGACCTCCGTGGACTTGCATAGCCGTTACCCTTCGTGGGTTGAAGTGTCCATCAACGTGGATGTACGATAGCACCACCGATCGGAACCATGCCAAAAATCTCCGTGTCTACATTGCGTTTGCTCCCTCCAAACTCCTCCCTTTACCTTCATGTGCAATTTTTTACATTCCACTGCTATACTCTTAGACTTGCATGTGTAGGTTGATTGCTTGACTTGTGCTAAGTTGCTAAAATATTCCAAGACTTAAAATTGGGAAAAGGATAGATTTTTATTTGGTCATGTAGTCTAATCACCCCCCTCTAGACATACTTTCGATCCTACACAGTGTCATTGACAGAGTTCTTCAATCACTGCCACCAAGCTATAAAGGCTTTGTGACGAACTATAATATGCAAGGGATGGAAAAGACATTTCCCGAGCTCTTCGCAATGCTTAAAGCTGCGGAGGTAGAAATCAAGAAGGAGCATCAAGTGTTGATGGTTAACAAGACCACTAGTTTCAAGAAAAAAAGGCAAAGGGAAGAAGGGGAACTTCAAGAAGAATAGCAAGCAAGTTGTTGCTCCCGGGAAGAAACCCAAGTCTAGACCTAAGCCTGAAACTGAGTGCTTCTACTGAAAAGGGACTGGTCACTGGAAGCGGAACTGCCCCAAGTATTTGGTGGATAAGAAGGATGGCAAAGTGAAAGGTATATTTGATATACATGTTATTGATGTGTACCTTAGTAATGCTCGTAGTAGCGCCTGGGTATTTGATACTGGTTTTGTTGCTCATATTTGCAACTCAAAATAGGGGCTATGGATTAAACGAAGATTTGCTAAGGACGAGGTAACGATGCGCGTTGGAAATGGTTCCAAGGTTGATGTGATCGCCGTCGGCACGCTACCTCTACATCTACCTTCGGGATTAATTTTAGACCTGAATAATTGTTATTTGGTGCCAGCGTTGAGCATGAAATTATATCTGAATCTTACTTCATGCAAGATGGTTATTCATTTAAATCAGAGAATAATGGTTGTTCTATTTATATGAGTAATATATTTTATGGTCATGCACCCTTGATGAGTGGTCTATTTTTGTCGAATCTCTATCGTAGTGATACGCATATTCATAATATTGATGCCAAAAGATGCAAAGTTAATAATAATAGTGCAACTTATTTGTGGCACTGCCGTTTAGGTCATATTGGTGTAAAGCATATGAAGAAACTCCATGCAGATGGGCTTTTGGAATCACTTGATTATGAATCACTTGATGCTTGCGAACCATGCCTCATGGGCAAGATGACTAAGACCCTGTTCTTCAGAACAATGGAGAGAGCCACTTACTTATTGGAAATAATACATACTGATGTATGCGGTCCGATGAGTGTTGAGGCTCGTGGCGGGTATCATTATTTTCTGACCTTCACAGATGATATGAGCGGATATGGGTATATCTACTTAATGAAACATAAGTCTAAAACATTTGAAAAGTTCAAAGAATTTCAGAGTGAAGTGGAAAATCATCGCAACAAGAAAATAAAGTTTCTACGATCTGATCGCGGAGGCAAATATTTGAGTTACGAGTTTGGTCTTCATTTGAAACAATGTGGAATAGTTTCACAACTCACGCCACCTGGAACACCACAACGTAATGGTGTGTCCGAACGTCGTAACCATACTTTATTAGATATGGTGCGATCTATGATGTCTCTTACCGATTTACCACTGTTGTTTTGGGGTTATGCTTTAGAGACAGCTACATTCACATTAAATAGGGCACCATCTAAATCTGTTGAGATGACACCATATGAACTGTGGTTTAGCAAGAAACCTAAGCTGTCGTTTCTTAAAGTTTGGGGTTGCGATGCTTATGTGAAAAAGATTCAGCCTAGTAAGCTCGAACCCAAATCGGAGAAGTGTGTCTTCATAGGATACCCAAAAAAACTGTTGGGTACACCTTCTATCATAGATCCGAAGGCAAGATCTTTGTTGCTAAGAATGGATCCTTTCTAGGGGTTTCTCTTGAAAGAAGTGAGTGGGACGAAAGTAGAACTTGATGAGGTAGTTGTACCTTCTCTCAAATTGGAAAGTAGTTCATCACAGAAATAAGTTCCAGTGATGCCGACACCAATTAGTGAGGAAGTTAATGATGATGATCATGAAACTTCAGATCAACTTACTACTAAACCTCGTAGGTCAACCAGAGTACATTCTGCACCAGAGTGGTACGGTAATCCTATTCTGGAAGTCATGTTACTAGACCTTGATGAACCTACAAACTATGAGGAAGCGATGATGAGCCTAGATTCCGATAAATGGCTTGAGTCCATGAAATCTGAGATAGGATCCATGTATGAGAACAAAGTGTGGAATTTGGTGGACTTGCCCGATGATCGGCAAGCCATTGAGGATAAATGGATCTTCCAGAGGAAGATGGACGCCGATGATAGTGTTACTATCTACAAAGCTAGACTTGGCACAAAAATGTTTTCGACAAAGTTCAAGGTGTTGACTACGATGAGATTTTCTCACTCGTAGCAATGCTTAAGTCCCCCCGAATCATGTTAGCAATTTCCACATTTTATGAAATTTGGCAAATGGATGTCAAAAAAACTACATTCGTTAATGGATATCTTAAAGAAGAGTTGTATATGATGCAACCAGAAGGTTTTGTCAATCCTAAAGATGCTAACAAAGTGTGCAAGCTCCAGCTATCCATTTATGGACTGGTGCAAGCATCTCAGAGTTGGAATATACTCTTTGATGAGGTGATCAAACCATATGGTTTTATACATACTTTCAGAGAAGCCTGCATTTACAAGAAAGTGAGTGGGAGCTCTGTAGCATTTCTGATATTATATGTGGATGACATATTGTTGATCGGGAATGATATAGAATTTCTGGATAGCGTAAAAGGATACTTGAATAAGATTTTTCAATAAAAGACCTCGGTGAAGCTGCTTATATATTGAGCATCAAGATCTATAGAGATAGATCAAGACGCTTGATAGGACTTCCACAAAACACATACCTTGATAAGATTTTGAAGGAGTTCAAAATGGATCAGTCAAAGAAAGGGTTCTTACCTGTGTTACAAGGTGTGAAGTTGAGTAAGACTCAAAACCCGAGCACGACAGAATATATAGAGAGAATGGAAGTCATTCCCTATGCCTCAGCCATAGGTTCTATAAGTTACGCTATGTTGTGTACCAGACCTATTGTGTACCTTACCATGAGTTTGGCAAGGGGGTACAATAGTGATCCAGGAGTGGATATCTGGACATCGGTCAAAGTCATCCTTAGTTACCTAAGAGGACTAAGGAAATATTTCTTGTTTATGGAGGTGATAAAGAGTTCATCATAAAGAGTTACGTCCATGCAAGCTTTTGCACCGGTCCGGATGACTCCGAGTCTCAATCTGGATACATATTGAAAGTGGGAGCAATTAGCTAGAGTAGCTCCATGAAAAGCATTGTAGACATAGAAAATTTGCAAAATACATACGGATCTGAATGTGACAAATCCGTTGACTAAGCCTCTTCCACGAGCAAAACATGATCAGCACCAAGACTCCATGGGTGTTAGAATCATTACTATGTAATCTAGATTATTGACTCTAGTGCAAGTGGGAGACTGAAGGAAATATGCCCTAGAGGCAATAATAAAGTTGTGATTTATTTTTCCTTATATCATGATAAATGTTTATTATTCATGCTATAATTGTATTAACCGGAAAATTGATACATGTGTGAATACATAGACAAACAGAGTGTCCCTAGTATGCCTCTACTTGACTAGCTCATTAATCAAAGATGGTTAAGTTTCCTGACCATAGACATGTGTTGTCATTTGATGAACGGGATCACATCATTAGAGAATGATGTGATGGACTAGACCCATCCGTTAGCTTAGCATAATGATCGTTAAGTTTTATTGCTATTGCTTTCTTCATGACTTATACATATTCCTCTGACTATGAGATTATGCAACTCCCGAATACTGGAGGAACACCTTGTGTGCTATCAAACGTCACAACGTAACTGGGTGATTATAAAGATGCTCTATAGGTGTCTCTGAAGGTGTTTGCTGGGTTGGCATAGATCGAGATTAGGATTTGTCACTCCGAGTATCGGAGAGGTATCTTTGGGCCCTCTCGGTAATGCACATCACGATAAGCCTTGCAAGCAATGTGACTAATGAGTTAGTTGCAGGATGATGCATTATGGAACGAGTAAAGAGACTTGTCGGTAATGAGATTGAACTAGGTATGAGGATACCGACGATCGAATCTTGGGCAAGTAACTGATCGATGACAAAGGAAATAACGTATGTTGTCATTGCGGTTTGACTGATAAAGATCTTCGTAGAATATGTAGGAACCAATATGAGAATCCAGGTTCTGCTATTGGTTATTGACTAGAGATATGTCTCGGTCATGTCTACATGGTTCTCGAACCCGTAAGGTCCGCACGCTTAACGTTCGATGACGATTTGTATTATGAGTTATGTGTGGTGGTGACCGAAGATTGTTCGGAGTCCCGGATGAGATCACAGACATGACGAGGAGTCTCGAAATGGTCGAGAGGTAAAGATTGATATATTGGATGATAGTATTCAGACACCGAAATGGTTTCGGATCATTTTGGGTATTTTTCGGAGTACCGGGAGGTTACCGGAACCCCCCGGGGAAAGTAATGGCCACTATGGGCCATAGAGGAGAGAGGAGACAGCCCACAAGGGGTGGCCGCGCCCCCCCTCCCATGGGAGTCCGAATTGGACTAGGGGAGGGGGCGGCGCCCCCTTTCCTTCTCCTCCTCCCTCACCTTCCCCATTTCCCCCCTCCATGAGAAGGAATAGGAGGTGGGGGGGGATCGAATCCTACTAGGACTGGGAGTCCTAGTAGGACTCCCCCCACTTGGCGCGCCCCCTAGGGTCGTCCTCCTCCCTCTCCCTCCTTTATATACGAGGGCAGGGAACCCCTTGGACACACACCAATTATTCCAAGCCGTATGCGGCGTCTCCCTCCACGGTTTACTCCTACGTTCATATTCACGTAGTGCTTAGGCAAAGCCCTGCGCGGATCACATCACCATCACCATTGCCACGCCATCATGCTGACAAAACTCTCCCTCGACACTTTTCTGGATCAAGAGTTCGAGGGACGTCATCGAGCTGAACGTGTGCTGAACTTGAAGGTGCCATACGTTCGGTACTTGATCGGTTGGATTGCGAAGACGTTCGACTACGTCAACCGCGTTAACCTAACGCTTCCACTTTCGGTCTACGAGGGTACGTGGACAAACTCTTCCGCTCTCATTGCTATGCATCTCCTAGATAGATCTTGCATGATCGTAGGAATTTTCTGAAATTGCATGCTATGTTCCCCAACAGTTTTGCGGTGTCACATTCGTTAGAATAAACCGTTTGGTTTGCTCTATGATGGTTATTTTAGTAGGTTTCACTTCATATGACATGTTAGTAACGAAGGTACTGTCCATCACTTATATTACTGGACACAATTGGACTAGTCTGTTGTCTGAGTACAATCTGAAGCCCTATGATGAACTGTAGTTTGTTTTAACAAACACGCCACAATTAGTCCTTCTCGCATGTAAAAGAAGTGAAGAAAAAGACCGGATCCATGTCTAGGAGCCTAGCGAAGTTAGAAAGCTAAAGTATGAAATCATAGTAGACCAGAGATGATCGCTGCTATCTCGCACATCGGTACCAGCTTCAGCATCGGATCAAGCACCGACACCTGCTCCGACAGCACTGGCTCTAGCACTGACTGCGGCAGCAGCTAAGTCTGATCCACCAGAGGATTGGGCACCGACACGGGTACCTTATCCGACACGGGCACCAGCTCCATAAGGAGCACCATGTCCGGCAGCAGCAGCGGCACTACTAGTCGCACCGGCACGGGCACCAGCAACGCCTCTGGCACCTGCACCAACACTTGAAGTTGCACTTGCATCTGCTCTGGCCCGTGCGGCGGCAACGGAACCAACATGCACCGGCAACAGACTGGGCTGCAGTTCACACTGCATATACCAAAGTCCTTACAAAAACCTACATCTTCACCTTCTTGGTAAGCATTGGCAGCCCAAGTGCTTCGTTCTTTTTTCTTTCCATGTCATTTCACATGATTCACCGTGTAGATCTAACTATTTGTGTATGTCTTCTTGTTTGCAAACAGAGAATTCCTAGAGCAACGAGGGAGCCGTTCAATAATCCAGGCGACCGTGGCCAAGTTTCTCTTATCATGCACAACCTCAGTGTGAATGAACTTAATACTCTAGATGCATGCTGGATAGCGGTCGATGTGTGGAGTAATAGTAGTAGACGTAGAATCGCTTCGGTCTACTTGACATGGACGTGATGCCTATATTCATGATCATTGCCTTGGATATCATCATAACTTTGCGCTTTTCTATCAATTGCTCGACAGTAATTTGTTCACCCACCGTATTATTTGCTATATTGAGAGAAGTCTCTAGTGAAACCTATGGCCCCCAGGTCTATTCTCCATCCTATAAGTTTCTGATCTATAATATTAGTTTCCGATTTACTATTTTGCAATCTTTTACTTTTCAATCTATAAACCAAAAATACCAAAAATATTTACTTTACCATTTATCAATCTCTATGAGATCTCACTTTTGCAAGTAACCATGAAGGGATTGACAACCCCTTTATCGCGTTGGGTGCAAGTTGTTGTTTGTTTGTGCAGGTATTCGGTGACTTGTGTGTTGTCTCCTACTGGATTGATTACTTGGTTCTCAAACCGAGGGAAATACTTATCTCTACTTTGCTGCATCACCCTTTCCTCTTCAAGGGAAAAACCAACACAAGCTCAAGAAGTAGCACCATGCACCAAATTAGAGTGCACAAATGCACGGTAGACTCACCCCGGCCGTAGCGCCGCAGTAATGCCCAATGAGCCGTCAAATCACAAAAAACCCCACCTTTCGAGAAGTAGTAGTAAGCTGGACGGACGAAGCAACAATAATTAACTGGGCCAGAATCCCCTTCTCCCTTGTCTGCTTGTTCAGAGAAAACCTCCTCTCGGCGATTGCTTAGGGTTTTCTCATGGAGAACCAGGTATGAATTCTTCATCCATTCGCGATAAATCCTAGTCCCTTGGTCGTCGGTAATCCTAGGATGGCAGCCACCGCCATTGATGCATTTTTCTTCCTAGTGAATCTAGTGTGTTTCATTTGCAATGCCCAAAGTGCGAATACCCTACAGGTTTCTGCACCCTCGGTGAGACGCCTCACTTGTTCCTTCTCATCCTAACACGGGATTTTAAAACATGCACATTGTGTTTCTAGAATCTTCTTTTCTATCCGGGAGGGTTGGGTTTTTTGAACATGTTGTCGACTAATTTGGAAATTTGTATTGCTATATTTGGATAAAAGGTACTAGTACCATGGTCAACATTGACATGAAAGAGGAAATTATTTATAGATTTGGAGAGCGAATAAATTGTGTTCTCATATTATTTTTTCTGCAGTGCATTCCTTGCTCTGCCAGAACACATGTACTTAAGAGGGTCAGCCTTGCCATATCTGAATACACCAGTTTAATGGTCACATTGAAGACATGCCATGGATATAAGTTCCCAGTTGGGTTCATGAACCAAGAAGGTCACTGCTTTTTTATGGCCGAACTTGGATAAACTTTCTCAAGTGCTACAGACTGAAAGTTGGCGCACGAATGTTGATGGAAATAGCAGAAATTGGTCTCATCTTCACTGTGATCTTCCACCCTGACGTCGTTCCAGTAGTTCATCCATGTTAGTTTTGTATCTGGTTCTTGCATGTTGCCTCGACTACTTCTTAATCCACCTATTGTGTCAAACTAATCACAATTTGACTTTAGAAGTAGCCAAAATTTGTGATTCCCTTCTCTCACGAAGATGCTACTTCTAACTAATATTTCTTATAATTGGTAGCATGTGTAGGTTATTACAAAGTTCAGGACACTACTCGTTAGTTATTTGATAAGAACTCGACTATTACAGATGGCACTGAAGTTTACTGAGCCAACATCCACCAGTTCCTACACTTTATTGATCGTCTTGAGATCCTTGTGGGGCGTTTCAATAGTGGAAGGCCACGTGGGATATGTGTGCCACTAGTGCACATGTTGAACAGGTCCAACTATGTCAAGAAACTTATGGTACGAGCTGTTTTCTATTATATATGTTGTTCATAAACTCTTGCTTATACATAGTTTTACAAGAGTGATCTTCTTGAAACAGAAATTGACTACTTTGATTGTTCCTATACAGATGCCTGACCATGGTCGGGTCAGACTTGTGCTTGGTCACAACATGATGTTTATGTCGAACTACTCCATATGCCTTGGAGGTGAAAAGATACTTACTCATGGGTGGTCTCAAATAATGAAGGCTCGTCGATCTTGGAGAATAGGACAGAAGGTTATGCTCATGCTTTTCCATGGCTCTAAAGTGAATATCCTGTTTATCGACCACATTGTGAGATGAAGCCGCTTTCAGAAGGTTGTTGATGCGCGGGATGGCGCCTGGGCCTTGTCCTGGGGCTTGGTGGCCTCACCCTTGGTTAATTGTTGGCAAAGTAGCACTATTCAAGGTGTGGTTTATATAGCTGAACCTGTATAAGTACTCATACTGCTTTTAGCTATGGTTGTTAAGTGCCCCTCCTGGTTTCAATTAAGGTTGTTAAGTACTCCTGTTGCTTTTACAATCTGTCGTGTTTGTTCAGTCTCGTCTTCCCCCAGCTGCCAAAACCAAACCAGCGCCAGCGGGGCCGCCTGCTTCCGCCTCCCACAGCTGGCTGCACCTTAGTGCATGCATCGCCGCCCCACCGTCTCCTAAATCATTAACGCCGACGATAGACCCACCCCGCACCCGAACCGGTCAACCCTTGTACTCCCCTTCAGCCGCGACTTCACCGTCGTATCTTCCCCGGCTCCTGTTTGTTCCCGTCCGAGGCCTTGCCGTCGTTCTCCGCACACTTTGTGCGCTCGCTGCGGCGCCGCCCTCTCGCGTTGTCAACATGGTCAACAAACAAGAGGAATCGGGAGAGGACTATACGTAGAGAGGATGACATTAGGGACCCACCATGTCCATGGTCGTACGCAAGCAAGTTCCTCGTTTTTTGTTATATACTCCATTGTCAGCGTATAGACAAGAAAATGCTTCCTCCTAGTGGTTTGCTGAGATCTGGGACCCATGACATTCTAAGCGTATAGTCAATAGACAAGAGAACAACACAAGAGCGGCTGACACCTGGGACATAGCTGCTCGAGCAGTATTTTTTTGTATTGTTGAGACGGAGCAGGGTTTCAATTGGGTTGTGGCTCATCTAGCCCAAGCTTCTATTTTATGTTCATGAGATGATCAGCGCAGCTATTTTTTCTTTGTGAAAATGGCTAGCACGGTATATTTTTTCTGAAGAATACCCAATCCAGGCATACCCAACCTAGGCCTACTTATTTTCTCTGTCGTGCTGGGGTGCAACTCTTTCAAGACGGCCGCAAATATTAAAAGTAATATGAAATGGGCTGTAAATATAAAAAACACGACAAATTGGCAATTACTTCCGAATTTGCGAATTTTTTCACATTTTCATATTCCAATTTCACTGGGCTTTAACCTAATTTAAACATATCTTCAAATTTAAATCTGGCTCGACATTTTGGTATTAAAAATAGTTTGGACACCACCGAAATATGCGAAATTTCATTTAAATTTTTAACCCTGGCCCTGGCCAATAAAAAGAAAATGGACTGCAATAAATTGCATAAGAAGTTGAAAATGAGCTATAAATTATTAAAAAAAAGGAAATGGGCTTACTCATGGGCCTATTAAGTTGACGCACACGCAAGACTTTTTTACTTATTATATACGTCAACAAGCGATTCTAGCAGAAGTGACCTTTGGATGTCAATCCAACGGCCATCGTGCTTCTTCAATCTCTGATCATCTTGCTCCAGTCGCCAAATGCAGTGCCGGTGGAACCGCCTGCTCCCGCCTCCCATGGCCGGCTGTGCTACCACGCTGGCCTCACCACACCCTACTACTCCCACCGCTGGCCAGGACATCCCTCTACTCACCCACACACCTCCACTGTTGTGGCTTCGCCGCCTCCGGGGCATTCCCTTCCTGGGTCTCGCCGTCGTCCACCGCATTGGTGTTCTTGGTATGGCGTGGTTAACATTGTTAATAAACGACAACATCGGAAGAGGGATGCACATGGAGAGGCTGAAAGTTGGGACCCACATGGTCCATGGCCGCACGCAAGCAAGTACCTCCTTGTTACGCCAAATAAATGAATACTCCCCATGACAGCTGGGACCCACCAGCTATATCTTTGCACAGAAGTAAGTGCCTCCTTATTAAGCGAAAAATAATGATTGGTCCCCATGACAGTAGGGGCCACCAGATTTGGAGGCTGACTTGTGGCCCTACTAAGTTGACGCGTATGCACGGCTTTGTCGACTTAGTCAACAAATGATTCTATCACTAGTGACCGTTGGATTGTTAACATCCAATGGTCATCGTGCTTCTTCAACCTCTGATTTTCTTGCTCCAGCCGTCCAAACCACTGCGTGCTCCTGCCTCTCGTGGCTGGTTGTGGTGCCACGCAGGCCTCACCGCCCCTCCTACTCCCACCGCTGGCTAGGCCATCCCTCTACTCATCCACACCCCCTGTTATTCTGCAGCCATGACAGCCTCACACCACAATTGAACCAGTCAGCCCTCATACTACCCCCCACATGTTCCCAGGATCCGCGTCGTTCCCCGCCTCACCGTCCTCCACCGCCTGGGTGCTGTCAATGCGGTGTGGTCAACAAACGACAACCATAGGAAGAGGCATGTATGCGGTGAGGCTGATAGATGGACCCACCAGCTACATCTTTGCACGCAAGGAAGTGCCTCCATTACACGTAAAAAAGAATCCTCCCCTGATAGCTCAGACCCACCATCAATATCTTCGCACGCAAGGAAGTGCCTCCTTATCCTCCCTGACAGCTGGGACCCACCCGGTCGAAGCGTACGTAGCATCGTCATTCTGGTCGCAAACGTGTATGTACATACTGGTCCATTGATCTTTCTGCCACGATTAACCATGGCCCAGTAAGGAGCGGTAGCTATTCAGGCAGTCCCGTCTACATCATGTACACGTACGTACAACCACGCAGCAAGAAAGTAAATATGGCTATGTACGTACATACGTGTGGGGTCTCGACCGCGTAGTGTGACGGCGTCCTGTTCATCGGCAGCCAACCGGCTGGGTCGGAACATAGGAATATTGTCTTGTTCATCGGGAAGCAACATGCTGGGTCGGAATGCGTCCTGTTCAATGGGTGCCAACCGGCTTGTATGGAACAGTCGAAACGGGGTATGGAGTACCGTAGTACGGAGAAAACAGCCTTCTGAAATGGGATCGTGTTCATCGGGAGGGGTCTAGTGTACCACAAAATGGAGGAAACGGACTTTTGTTTGAGCTCCTATGGTCGAAACAAGGTCCTGTTGATCGGGAGGGGTGTGGCGTACCATAAAACAAAGGAAATAGACTTGTGTTGGACGCGTATGGTCGAAATGGGGTCCTATTCATCGGGAGGGGTGTGGCGTACCGCAAAACGGGACTCCACGAGCTACTATTCATCTACCGTCTACTGCCTCGCTTCAGCCTCCACAGGCTACTGTTCATCCACTATCAACTTCCTCCAGCCTCCACGGGCTACTGTTCATCCATCACATCTTCCTCCTACCTCCACCACCTACTGTTCATCCACGGGCTACTGCTCATCCAGCCTCCATCAGCTACTGTTCAACCAACCCTCCACGTGGTCCTGTTCATCCACCCCCAACCGGCTCGGGTGTGGCGGCCTCCTCGATCGGGGTCCTGCTCATCCAGTGGCAGTGGCCTCTACTACCATGGGGTCTTGTTCATCCAACCCCCATCAGAAACTGTTCATCCAACCCCCAACAACAGTCATTGTTCATCAAGAGGCAGCTGGTTTGATCGGCTTTAGTTAGCAACAATAGCGAAGGAATCATTCGGGTTCAGTTAACAGCCAAGGGATCGATCGCTCGGGTTCAGTAACATAGCTAGTGAAATCGCTTAGGTTCAGTAAGCAAATGCCTCACTCGGGTTTAGTTAGAGCCCAACGCCTCGCACACACGCGCGTACCTCCGTGCAAACCTCCATGCATCGCTCGGCCTCGACCACCCACCGTAACCGGGAACTCCCCGAAATTTTCCTCGCCCTCGCTTCTACCATGATTTTTCCATCATGGACGGTGCAAAGAATGTCATGCAGGTGCGTCCCCGGCCCGCCTAGGATGAAAAACCCATTTTCTGTCATGATTTTTTCTCATAGAAGTAGGAGCCCACCACATCTATGATGATACATGCTTTTGTCACAATTATCATCATAGAAGTGTCATAAGCATGACAGAAAAAAATCCGTTTGGGCCAAAATGTCACGGATGTGTCTTTTTTTTGTAGTGGATGTTGACACTCCATGCTTGACAAATGACTTTGCGGAAGACTTGGCTCTCTTAGTCAAAAAGTACCCCGACACCATGGCAAGAATCTTTAAGGAAGATCATTTGTTCGAAGAAAATGCTACAATTGTGATAGCCCAAGACACTTTGTGCGTGATTGTCTGTATGAGAGACGTGAAGACAAGTCTGAGAAGCTTGTGCTCAAGAAGAAGAAGTTCAAGTTCTCAAAGTGGAAAGATGACAAGGATCTAGTCCATGAAGAGTACATGTCCGAAGATACAGATGACGGTGATGATGATCAAGTGCGCACGGCCGCCATTTATGTGCACGCCACTACCTCCTCCACCACCATCGGCCTCTTTGACTCTCCAAACGAGGACAAGCCTTTCACTCATCGGTGCCCTATGGCCAAAGAGGTAAAAACCAAGTCCCAATCTCAAAAATCCACCATCTACACTCCCAATGTCTCATGTCTGTATGATAGAGGAGGATGAGTGAGGGAGTCTTGGATTGGGGGGTCTCCGGACAGCCGGACTACCTCCATTGGCCGGACTGTTAGACTATGAAGATACAAGATTGAAGACTTCGTCTCGTGTCCGGATAGGACTCTACTTGGCGTGGAAGGCAAGCTAGGCAATACGGATATGGATATCTCCTCCTTTGTAACTGACCTTGTGTAACCCTAACCCTCTCCGGTGTCTATATAAACCGAAGGGTTTTAGTCCGTAGGATAAAAATCGTAACATACAATCATACCATAGGCTAGCTTCTAGGGTTTAGCCTCTCTGATCTCGTGGTAGATCTACTCTTGTACTACCCATATCATCAATATTAATCAAGCAGGACGTAGGGTTTTACCTCCATCAAGAGGACCCAAACCTGGGTAAAACATGGTGTCCCCTGCCTCCTGTTACCATCCGGCCTAGACGCACAGTTCGGGACCCCCTACCCGAGATCCGCCGGTTTTGACACCAACATTGTTGCTTTCATTGAGAGTTCCGCTGTGTCGTCGCCATCAGGAAGGATGCCTCATCCCGTCTTTAAAGACGACACTGTTGCTAAGGGAGCTTTGGCTATCAGCCAAACTCTCCGGCTAGGTGGTTTTCTTATGACCGCCTGTTCGGTCGTTGCACCGACGATGACTTCTCGGGTCAACGAAAGCAATCTTCACGTCAACTCGGAACTCGCCGAGCAGTTAGATCCAATGGAGCTCTCCTCCCTAAACGAGCTCTTGGATCGCATCGCCGCCCTGGGAGTCGCTACAGACTATGATCAGATTGGGCCTAAACCCGATCAGAGAGAGATCAACTCTCCCCAGGTCACCCATCATGTTGCAGTGGTAGAGGAACAATGCGGCAACCCTTCATCTATCTTATTGACTAGCTATGTCTGGATTCCCGATCCCTCCAAGCCGGATACCCGCGGAGGGGAGGACATCACTGAAGACCTGAACCTAGAGTCAGGCAGCGGGCTAGATTTATTAGAAAACATCCAAGAATCCAAACTTCCAAGTTCGGAAACTCCTTGGCCCCTGAGTCTCAGATTGGGTGAGGATTCGGGTTCAATTCCACCCACCCACGCAAACATAAGTGATCTATCCCAAATTAGGCAAGAGCCCGAAGAAACAGTACACCATTACTGGGCCAGATTCCTCATGGTCATGAACAGGATAAAGGACTGCCGCGAGGAAGACGCAATTTCATTCTTCTGTAATAATTGCATGGACAAGGGAATCCTCAATGCCATAAGTCACTGCGAAATTACATGCTTTGCCGACTTGGTGTCCATAGTACGAAAGTACTGTGCGATGGAAAGCGCCTGGAAAACCGAAATAAAATTTTGGGATAATCCGGCCCTGAATACAAACCCAGTCCAAAATAAAAGGGTGCATTATCACAATACACCCGGGTTAACTACCAAAAAGCAAAAGCCCTCTACGGGGCAAGGAACCGTACTGGAGGGATGGATCAACGGACCCTACAAAATTCATAGTACAGCGGATGCAATACCAACGCACAGCCTTAGAGCATGTTGGATACTCCGGCAGGTGGCCAAAAGTCGTGAGGACCTACTCCTCCCAAATACCACAGAGCACCATCCCGTGGACAACAATACAGTGTTAACGGTCCTTGAGACCTTCGCGTCAAATAATAGACGCAAGCGAACACTCTGCAGCATGCCGAAATCTGCCACGTAGCAACAATAAATCCTTGGAGTGACACGGCTATTACCTTCAATGCCAGTGTCAAACCTAAATTCCGAACAGCCGGAGCACCAGCCGCACTGGTCCTCAGTCCAATCGTGGACGGCTTTCGACTCACCAAGGTACTCATGGACTGCGGCAGCGGATTAAACCTCATCTATGAGGAAACTCTTCAAAAGATGGAAATAGACTGAAGCCGCATTGAGCAAAGTAGCACAACCTTTAGAGGAATCATCCCCAGTCGGGAAGCACGCTGTGCTGGGAAAATCACACTAGATGTGGTATTCGGCACGCCGGATAATTTCAGGTCCGAAGAAATTACATTCCAAGTGGCCCCGTTCAGCAGCGGATACCACGCTCTATTTGGGCGGGAGGCGTTTACAATCTTCCAAGCCATACCCCATTACGGGTACATGAAGCTCAAAATGCCCGAGCCCAATGGAATCATCACTCTTGCTAGTGATCTGGACATAGCACTCCGCGCCGAAAATAAGACAGTCGCACTGGCCCTCGAGGCACTATCCGAAGCCCTAGTGGCCGAGGAACTAACTGCGCTGCGCTCCATGGTGAACAGGGACGACGTGATACTCGATAAAAGATCCAAGTCCACCTCCTTTAAATCGGCGTACGAAATAGTCAAATTCCAAGTCCATCCAACGGACCCTATAAAAACAGCTTCCATCGGGGCACAATTAAACCCTGATGTCGACGCCGCACTGCGAGAGTCCCTACGTGAGAACTGGGACATTTTTGCCTGGCACCCTTCAGACATGCCAGGAATCCCACGCAGGCTGGCCGAGCACAGCCTAAATATCCTAAAAGGGTTCAAGCCAGTCAAGCAGGCTCTTCGGCGTTTCTCCGATCCTAAGGGACAAGCCGTGGGAGAGGAACTAGCCAAGCTATTGGAGGCCGGATTCATCAGAGACATAAAACACCCGGACTGGCTAGCAAACCTGGTGATGGTACCAAAGAAGGACAAATCCTGGCGCTTGTGCGTCGATTTTAAGGACCTTAACAAGGCCTGCCCAAAGGATCCCTTCCCCCTCCCCCGCATCGATCAAATCATCGACGCTACCGCAGGACACGATTCATTGTGTTTCCTCGACGCATACTCCGACTACCATCAAATTAAAATGGCAGAGCCAAACCAAGCCGCAACGGCATTCATCACACCATATGGCCCATTCTGCTTCAACACAATGCCCTTCGGGCTCAAAAACGCTGGCGCAACATATCAGCGCATGATTCAGACATGTCTGGCAAACCAGATCGGCAAAACAGTGGAGGCATACGTAGATGACGTGGTCGTCAAAACCAAGCATGTCGAATCTCTAGTAGATGACTTGAGGCTCACATTCGATAACCTCAAAACATATGACATCAAGCTCAATCTGGAAAAACGCGTTTTCGGCGTACCAGCCGGAAAGCTCATGGGATTCATTGTCTCCAGTAGAGGTATTGAAGCTAATCCGGCCAAAATCCGAGCGTTGTCATAGTTGGCTATCCCAACAGACCTCAAACAAATCCAGAAGCTAACTGGATGTGTGGCGGCTCTAAGCCGCTTTATCTCCCGCTTGGGATTAAAGGCTTTACCCCTTTATCGCCTCCTTCGGCGCACCGAACACT
Organism: Triticum urartu; assembly: GCF_003073215.2. Lineage (NCBI taxonomy): Eukaryota > Viridiplantae > Streptophyta > Magnoliopsida > Poales > Poaceae > Triticum > Triticum urartu. The sequence continues at coordinate 204,075,145 of NC_053024.1, forward strand.
TCGAGTGGACGGACGCGGCCACAGCCGGATTGGAAGAAATAAAGGCCATTCTAGCAACCAACCCGATCCTGGCCGCACCAAACATCGGCGAACCAATGATGTTGTATATTGTGGCAACTCATCAAGTTGTAAGCGCGGTGCTCATTGTCGAACGGGAGCGGACAGACACAAATTCCCTCTTCAAAAGCCGGTATACTATGTATCCACTGTCCTCACTCCATGCAAATCATGGTACACGCATTACCAAAAAATAGCATATGCGGTACTCATGGCATCACGGAAACTGCGACACTACTTTCAAGAGTGTTCGATTACAGTAGCCTCGGAAGTGCCACTTAATGATATTATCAACAACCACGACGCTACGGGCCGGATTGCCAAATGGGCCATTGAGCTCCTCCCATTCTACATAACATACAAACCTCGCCGAGCCATTAAATCGCAAGTACTGGCCGACTTCGTCGCCGAATGGACGGAGGCCGAACTCCCTAAAGAGTACGGCGCATACTCCAATTGGATCATGCACTTCGACGGTTCCAAAATGCTAGCCGGTCTAGGGGCTGGCGTCGTCCTGACGTCCCCAACCGGAGATACCGTTCGGTACATACTACAAATATTGTATACAGATTCCAACAATGCAGCCGAATACGAAGCTCTGTTGCATGGTCTTCGGATGGTAGTCTCCATGGGCATTCAACGCCTGGAGGTGCGTGGGGATTCAAACCTTGCAATATCCCAAATAAACGGAGATTTTGACGCCAAGGATCCAAAAATGGCGGCCTACCGAAACGCCATCCTCAAATTGTCAGCTCGGTTCGAGGGACTCGAATTTCACCATGTGGCTCGAGAAAACAATCAGGCGGCGGATATCCTTGCCCGCATCGGCGCAAAACGCGACGCGATCCCTCCCAACATATTTCTGGAAAGGCTCTTCAAGCCATCCGTAGCATGGGAAGGGGACACCGGTAACAACAGTCCGGACCCGGCCAAAATACCCGATACCGAACTCTCTGACACAATCGGAGGCTCCACCACCTAAATAACACCTTCAGCCCATGAAATAATGGCCATTATGGCCCCGTGGACAGAACCATTCCTGGCCTACCTAACTAGACAGGAACTTCTGGAGGACCAAAATGAGGCACGCTGCATAGTGCGGCGATCCAAAGCCTATAGGGTCCATGAGGGAGAATTGTACAAGAAAAGCACTACCGGAGTCCTTCAAAGGTGCATCTCCGAAGAGGAAGGGCAGAACCTTCTGGCAGAAATTCACGCCGGACTCGGCGGTCATCACGCCGCAGCCCGGGCTCTTGTAAGCAAGGCCTTCCGTACAGGATTCTATTGGCCAACGGCCCGGGCAGATGCACATGACTTGGTCCAACGTTGCGCCGGTTGCCAGCTCTTTGCAAATCAAAGCCACATGCCACCCACCGCCCTCCAAACAATCCCCATTACATGGCCCTTCGCGGTCTGGGGGCTTGACATGGTTGGACCCCTTAAAGGGGGAACCCACCAGAAAAAATACTTATTGGTCATGGTGGATAAATTCACCAAATGGATAGAGGCTAAACTGGTTAAAACAACCGAATCCGGACCGGTGATAGATTTCATATCCGGGGTTGTACACCGTCATGGCGTATCCCACAGCATCATCACTGATAGCGGCTCGAACTTCACGGCCGACGAGGTAAAACTCCGGTGTAGCAAAATGGGCATCAAGCTCGATTATGCTTCAGTCTATCACCCACAAACAAACGGTCAAGTCGAACAAGCAAACGGTCTTATAATGAGCGGCATTAAACCCAGATTAGTGCGTTCCTTAACGGAGTCTGACACGCACTGGGTAGAGGAGCTCGACTCCGTACTCTGGGGGCTGCAGACCACGCCGAATCGTAGTACCGGATATACACCATTTTTTATGGTGTACGGCGCAGAGGCAGTCTTGCCCTGTGACATAATTCATGACTCACCTCGAGTGCGCATGTACGAAGAAAGAGAAGCCGAGCTCGATCGGCAGGACAGTCTGGACACCTTGGAGGAAGAGCGCGACGTAGCCAAAGCCCGTTCCGCATTTTACCAGCAGCAGGCTCGCAGATACCAAAGCAGAGAAGTATGGGCCAAAACTTATAACGTAGGCGAACTAGTTCTACGCTTGCTGGATAAGAAAAAGAACAAGCTCTAGCCCAAATGGGAAGGTCCCTTCATCATCGACCAAGTTCTGACCAGTGGAGCATACCGACTGCGGGATGCATCGACTAGTCGACTCGAGCCGAACCCATGGAACGCAGCCAGGCTTCGAAGATTCTACGCCTAGCACCGAACTCTATGTTAGTCCCCTCCCTTTGTCCATTTTCTGCATATGCATCATCTGTCTTGTTTTCCTTTCTTTCTTTTTCTTATTATTTCTCTGGGCCTTCAAGGGTCACCTTGTGCCTCACTTGTACGTTACAGATGCGCTAGCTCCACTCTCCATACCTGGGGGCATCTTCCACAGAAGCTTAAATTATTTACCTGGGCCTCACGCCCAACACATGTGTTATACTTCCGCATGTACCTTTTTTCACCATTATATGCATCGATATGACTTAAGTTTTGGCCAAGCTGGGTTGCCTGGCTCTTGTATTTATGCCCTACGTTCCCGTTAATTCGTCTAGGGCATAAGGGGAGCACCTCTGCGATTGTTACTGCCGGGTCAGCCGGATGTGTACCTCAGACTGGGTGAAGCCGAAAGCTAGCGTTCTTAAGGGAATATTCGGTCGGTGAACAAAAGATGACTTTTCGTTATCCATATCTGCCCCCAGATGCTTTTTCTGCGCTTCTTATCGTAGTTCGGACATGCACTTTAGGGCATGCTTACCCTGGGAAAGGAACCCTTAACGGAACTATTCTCCCTGGAAGATGTTTCTTACTACCCATGTAATATAACATAACTAGTTGGGCACTTGTCTGATAAAGCACTAATGACCCCTACGCCTGGTCTCCACGCATACCCCGGTTCTTATATAACTGAGCGGGTATTCGGATTCACTCCGGACTATCGGGCCCGGAGGTTGAAGCGAAAAGGTCCGCAACGACAAATGATCTACAATCCGGCTAGAAGGCATTATACATGTCACTTTAATTACATAGTCATGCAGACTGACTAAACTCCTCTTCTAGACCATCCAACAGGCGGTCTAGCTTACAATCCTGTTGGGAATACTTTGCGGCTAATTCTACTTGCCCATAAATTAAGCTAACGGGGATCTCTTTTCTGTCGGGCCCCACAGGTCCGACCTCGGCCATGTGATTTGGGTCTGCCTTGGTATACCGAGTCTTCACCATGGCCCAGGCCTCTCTGGCACCCTGTCGGCAGGCCGATATCTTCCATAATCGGAGGCGTCGCCGTGCTCCCTTGAGCTTCTCCGTAAGCTCTGCAACGCCCTCTGGCAAGGAGACAGATGGCCACAAAGCCTGGGCAACACCTTGCGTCACCTGCCAAACTTGTTCATGCAGATGTGACAGCTCGGACAAAAGAGCACCCACAGACCCGGGCATTTCCTCCGTGGGACGACCCGTCAGCATACCTACAGACATAATGCTGTTAATCGACTTCCTCGCCGAACTCTTTTTCAAAGTTCGTTCAAGCACTTACTAAATATGCCGCGTCGAAGCCGCTGATTCTCCTTCACGGAGTCCGACAGTTGGGCACGAACATCCTTTAGTTCCACGCCCAGCTTGGTGTTGGCATCTAGGAGATCATTTTTCTCCTGCCTCACCCTCGTAAGCACGCTCTCACCGGCCTTCTGCTAACGTTGGAGCTGTTGCTTATCCGGATTTACTCCAGCGTCATCTGCAATTTTATCGTCAGATCCGCATATACGCCGCACTTTATATGATACCGAAGGATATATTACCAGAGGGGGTCTCTTTGGGCTCCCCCGCTGCGGCTAGTGCGACTTGAAGTTGGGCTTTGCACTCTTCCAGCTCCTGGGAAAGTTGGGTATTCTTTTCTGTAAGAACCTGCATAACAAATGATCCTTAAATTAGTTATTCTAACTGTTTCAAGTCTCAGGGGCTACTGATATATGTAATCACCAAAATTTCTCACCCGTATGTCTTTTACATACTGCTCCGTGGCTCTGGCTAGACCATTTTGAGCGGCACGGAGGTACGCATCTCCCGTGTTGAAGGCATCCAACGCCTCTTGGGAGAAACAAGCATCACGAAGAACAGTCCGGCGACGCCTGTGGTTCATGGCACTTTCCACCTCGGAATTGGTGGCGGACAGTCTATCCGCATCCTCTGTCGGAGGAGCGCCCAGCGCATGCCTCGTATTCGTTCCCGCCTCCGAATCCGGCCTTGGAGCTTGGCTGGTGGAGGTGCGATTAGTATCCTCTTAGGATATAGTCCGGCGAGCGCTCTTTTTCCTAAAAAGAAGACATGGGCGTAAGTATGCCTCTGGGAATAATGTATTGGAATAAAGATGGCGCGCCGTACCGCTGTGCTGGAGTCTCAATCCGGACTGCGTGTCTTTTCAGCCTGCCTGGCCTCGCAGCCCCTTGTTGGCTAGTCGCCGCAGGCTCGGCCTTCCGCCTCAAGGACCTCCCCTGCGAAACACGGTAGTTATACGGTAATTAAAAACACGCAAGGACAGATCCCTTTTCAATATACTGGGACTTCGGTATCAGTTACCTGTGAGGCTGGAAATAGCCCAGGGTAATCGGCCGTAATGGCCACCAAGGCGTTGTCATTGCTCAATTGGTAAAATACCCCATTGATCAGCTCCACAGATATGTCCGGATCCTCTTGGGAGGTCGGGTCAAGGGACCGTCCAGGGTCCTCGGGTTGTGGAGGAGGGTTGTTTATCTCCCTTACAGCCTGGCGCAGCTCCTGCGTTGAAATCACTAGACTGAATACTTAACTGTTGGAAAATGAAACAGATGGTGATAAAAAAAAGTCTCCGCTTACCCAGCTCAGAGGATTGTACATAGAAAATCCGCCTGCGGGTTGACATGGAGGAATTCCTCCTCTTCTCCCTTGTACAAAGTGGATAAGATCTTTATTAGATCAGCAACCAATCCCGGCCCTTTACGGCCGTAGTGGGTGGCGTCATCCTCCCCGTTGAAATCCCACATGGGGTGGCCTCTATACTGAAGCGGCTGCACCCCCCGCATAATACATGTGGCCATGACCTCGATCATGGTCAATCCGGATCGAGCTAACAAACTTATCCGGCTCATCAGGTAAAGAACGTCCCTGTCATCTTCCTCCAGGGAGCTCCATGGACGCCAGCTCCGGCACTTCTTCAAAGGAGCATTGTCGAACTCAGAAGGCCGATTCGAATAGGATCCAGGAGGGGGACGTCTTCTATATAAAACCATTCTGAAGGCCAGTCTTCGGACGTCTTCTTTGGGGTTCCGGAGAGATATCCGGTCCTGGCAATACGCCACACTTCGGCTCCGCCCACTTGATATATTGACCCCTTCTGAGAACGGGGCACAAGGCAGAACAGCTTCTTCCACAGAGCGAAATGAGTCTCACAGCCCAAAAAAAACTCACAAAGGGCTACGAATCCCGCGATATGCAGCATGGAGGCAGGCGTAAGGTTGTGCAACTGGAGGCCGTAGAACTCCAGGAGCCCCCGGAGAAATGGATGAATTGGAAATCTGAGCCCTCTTACCAAATAAGGGACAAGGCATACCCGCTCTCCCTTGGAGGGATTGGGAAGGCTCTCCGCTTGCTCTCCGCCATTATAGGTTGCGAGCCCGGCTCGAACCGGGACCATGTACGCTGGGGGAAGAAATCCCTTGGTCTGAAGCATCACTAATTTGCTGTGCGGGACGGAACATCTCTCCCAATCTCCAGGCTTGGGGCTAGGGGAGCGAGAGGAGGAGCTGCGTCGACCGGCCATGATGGAATGGATCTCTGTCGAATGCGCTCCGATGAAGGCTCGCCAAGGGAGGATGGTGTGATTTGGATCCGAATCCTCGTCTTTTTAATAGGCAGCTCATTCACACAGCTAGGGGGGTAAATGTAAAAACACCCTGGCTCTTCACATTCACTCGACACATGGAAAGTGGCCATTATTGGGCGTGGAAGCCAAGGAGTGCAACATTCACAAGAGGCCGGACACTATTTCAACAGGTACACAGAATTTGGAAAGGAACCCGCCTTGCAATGCCGAAGACAATCTGTGTGCCGGACTCGTCGTCATTGAAGCCTGGTTCGGGGGCTACTGAGGGAGTCCTGGATTAGGGGGTCTCCGGACAGCCGGACTATCTCCATTGGCCGGACTGTTAGACTATGAAGATACAAGATTGAAGACTTCGTCTCGTGTCCAGATAGGACTCTACTTGGCGTGGAAGGCAAGCTAGGCAATACAGATATGGATATCTCCTCCTTTGTAACGAACATTGTGTAACCCTAACCCTCTCCGGTGTCTATATAAACCGAAGGGTTTTAGTCCGTAGGACAACAACCATAACATACAATCATACCATAGGCTAGCTTCTAGGGTTTAGCCTCTCTGATCTCATGGTAGATCTACTCTTGTACTACCCATATCATCAATATTAATCAAGCATGACGTAGGGTTTTACCTCCATCAAGAGGGCCCGAACCTGGGTAAAACATGGTGTCCCCTGCCTCCTGTTACCATCCGGCCTAGACGCACAGTTCGGGACCCCTACCCGAGATTCACCGGTTTTGACACCGACAATGAGTGTGAAGAGGGCGTGGACAATGATGAGGAGTCCTTGATGGCTGTCGTGAAAACTCTTCATGGCGAATCTCATGCTCGTTTTGGCGATCTCCTTAAGTCACTCGCCGAACGTGATGAGTTATTGAGAACGTTGAAAACCTCCTCATAGAAGAAAAAGAGAGGGTTGAACTCCTCGAGCATGAACTACATGAAGAGAGTGTCATGAGAGCATCACTTGAGGCAGCCTTGTCGGCTCATAGAATTGACTTTGTTAAAACCAATGATGCTTTGCAACTTGCTCTTGAGAACAAGGTTACCCTTGATGTTAGAGTTGAAAAGTTTCTAGTTTATCACACGAGACTTGTTGGGAACATGAGTTCCTTGTAACTAGTTCCAAGGTTGTCAAAGGTGACCTCATTGCCCTCACCGAGTCTTATGCTCAACTTAAAGCTACAACCACTAAGGCACTTACTTCCATACCTCATATGGAGTTAAGTGATGAATCTTGTACGGCTAACTTTTTTCATGATTGCATCTCTCTCCAAGAGGAAAATAAGAAGTTAAAATCCCAAATTGAGAAAGGGCTTGTGACATGCATTCAAGGGGAGAAAAACTTCTTGACTAACCAAAAAGAGTGTGTTGCCAAGGAGGGAATTGGGTTTGACCCCGCATCTAAGAAAGGTAAAAACAAGAAGAAGAGCAACAAGAAGAAGATTGGTCTGACTCCTTCTCCTCCCCAAAGGGTAGTGTTTTTGCGAGAAGGTCACAAGTAGAAGGATAAGGAAAAAGGGGTTGTTGGGAATGGCAAGGTCACTAGGTACAAGGCCATTCCCAAGGATTTTGCCGGCAAGAACAATCCATCTTATGTTCTCATGAGAGGAGATGATGGTTATACATTTGCAAAATTTATTGGGACTACTAACTATGATGATTATGCTTGGACTATTTGGGTTCCTAAAACCCTTGTTGCTAACTCTCTAGGACCCATTGTAAAATGGGTACCTAAAACCAAAGCTTGATTCTTGTTGGACTATATCTCCGGTTGAAAACAATGGGTGATCGGTAGTGGATGCACCAATCATATGACCGGAGAGAGGGAGATGCTTGTGGAGTTCGTTGATTCACTCAAGGCCTCTTCGAACATCTTCTTTGGTGACAATAGCAAGGGCAATGTATTGGGTTTGGGCAAGGTGGTAATCTCTAATGATTCATCACTTTCAAATGTCATGCTTGTCCAATCCCTTCACTACAATTTACTTTCAACAATTCAATTGGCACGTGCCGGTTATGATTCTCATTTCGGTGAATTCCATGTGACCGTCTTTAAGAGAAGAAATCTCAAAGTGGTCTTTGTTGGGCATGTTGAAGAAAACCTTTACGTGGTTGATTTCTCAAAAGAGAAAACTCATCTTGCAACATGCCTAATGGTCAAGGCCGACGTGGGGTGGCTATGGCACCGACGGCTAGCCCACATTGGCATGAGAAATTTACAAGCTCTCTTAATGGGGGAGCACATCCTTGGATTAACCAATGTGATTTTTGCCAAATATCATCCTTGTAGTGCTTGCATTGACGGAAAACTACATGAAAAAGCTCATAAAGTAAAGACTATCATCATCACTTTGAGGCCTCTCGAGCTTATCCACTTGGATCTCTTTGGGCCTCTAACTTATGATAGTTTGGGAGGGAGGAGGTATTGACTTGTCATTGTCGATGACTACACACGATATTCTTGGGTGTTCTTTCTCAAGACCAAAGATGAAACTCAAGAAACCTTCATCAACTTTGCCAAAGAAGCTCAACGTCAATGTTGATTGTGAGATCAAGGCAATTCAAAGTGACAATGGGACCAAGTTCAAGAATTATACGATGGATGAGTTCTTGAGTGAAGAGGGATAAAGCATCAATATGCCACGCCGTATACTCCCCAACAAAATGGTGTTGTGGAGAGGAAGAACCGGACTCTCATTGAGATGGGTAGGACCATGCTTGACGAGTATAAGTCTCCCTACAAGCTTTGGGCCGAAGCCATCAACACCGCGTACCATGCTTCAAACCGGCTTTATCTTCACGAGCTCAAGAACAAGACCCCATATGAACTCCTAATCGAACCAAAGCCTAACGTCAAATACTTTGGGGTATTTGGTTGTAAGTGTTTCATTCTAAACAAAAAAATCCCATTTATCTAAGTTTGAGCCTAAAACTTATGAGGGCATATTTTTCGGATATGCATCAAACTCTCATGCTTACCGAGTTCTCAAGAAATCCACCGAATGCATTGAGGAAACGGTGAATGTGGAGTTTGATGAAGATAATGGCTCCCGTGTGGAGAAAATTGTTCCTAGTGTTGTAGGTGATGAGGCACCTTCACAAGCTATAAAAACTATGTGGATAGGCCACATTCTTCCACAAGAAACACCCCAAGTCCAAGTAGAAGAAGGAGTAAGAGCCCCTCTTGTGGAGTCTCCACAAGGGAAGTCATCACCGTCACCACTTGTACAAGATGCTACGGGTGATCATGAACCTATCTAAGAACAAGATCAAGTCCCTCATGTTCCCGAGAAAGATCAAGGGCAAAATCATTCAAATGATGAAGAACCAATTATTGAGGCTCACTATCAAGCTCAAGTTCTAGATCAAGATCAACCCCAACCATAAGTGTCTTCAACATCGTCACTTCCCAATGAACAAGAACTTGTGGTCATGAAGAGAAGGGTGTCTCCGAGGCTAAAACAATCGCAAGGACAAGCTTCTTCATCAAGTTCAAAGCCAAGTGAAGAAGTGCTTGCACTCAAAGAGCAAAAAGTGGCGGCCAAGTTAAAGCATCTCCAACATCTCACCGAGAACATATATGGAAGCATAAGAAAGGGGGTAAAAACTCATAGACATTTGGCAAACTTTTGTGAACATCGCTCGTTTGTCTCTTATGTTGAGCCCCTTAAGGTTGAAGATGCACTTGACGACCCGGATTGGGTGGATGCCATGCGTGAAGAACTCAACAACTTCACCCGCAACAAAGTGTGGACTCTAGTAGAGAGGGCCAAAGAGCATCATAATGTCATTGGAACAAAGTGGATCTTCAAGAACAAACAAGATGAACATGGTCAAGTTACTAGAAACAAGGCAAGGTTAGTGGCACAACGCTTCACCCAAGTTGAAGGTTTGGACTTTGGTGAAACTTTTGCTCCCATTTCCTGTCTTGAATCCATTCGCGTATTGCTTGCATATTCCTCTCATCATGATTTTAAATTGTATCAAATGGATGTGAAGAGGGCATTTCTTAATGATCCTCTTAAGGAGTTGGTGTATGTCAAGCAACCTCCTGGTTTCGAAGACCCCGATCACCCCTCTCACGTTTATGAACTCCATAAGGCGCTTTATGGACTTGAAAAAGCACCTCGTGCTTGGTATGATCACCTTACGGCATTCCTAAACGAGAAGGGTTTCCAGATTGGGGTAATAGATTCCACTCTCTTCATAAAGAGGGTAAAAGGAGAATTGTTTGTGTGCCAAATATATGTTGATGATATTATCTTTGGTTCCACTAACCATGCTATTAACGTTGAGTTTGAGAATCTTATGACTAAGGAATTTGCTATGAGCATGATGGGAGATTTGAAGTTCTTCTCGATTTTCAAGTGAAGCAATTGAGAGGAGGAACCTTCATCAACCAATATCTTTATATTCAAGACATGCTCAAGAAGTTCAAAATGCAAGATGTCAAGCACATGAAGACACCCATACCCACAAATGACCAACTTCATCTTGATCCCAATAGTAAAGAAGTGGATCAAAAGGTATATCACTCCATGATTAGTTCCTTACTTTACCTTTGTGCATCTAGACTGGATATCATGTTGAGTGTGTGTATGTGTGCAAGATTTCAATCCACTCCTAAAGAGAGCTACTATTCGACAATGAAAAGAATCCTTCGATATTTGGTTCATACCCCAAACTTGGGCTTTGGTATCCCAAAGGATCAACTATCAAGTTAATGGGGTACTCGGATTTGAATTGGGACAGGGACAAGGTTGACCGCAAGTCCACTTCCGGTTCTTGTCAATTCCAAGGGAGGTCATTGGTAAGTTGGTCTTCGAAGAAGCAAAACTATATATCTCTCTCAACTGCCGAAGTTGAGTACATTACCGTTGTAAGTTGTTGTGCACAGTTATTATGGATGAGGCAAACTTTGATGGATTACGGTGTCAAATGTGACAAAGTGCCTCTTTTGTGCGACAATGAAAGTGCAATCAAGACCGTTGAGAATCTAGTGCAACATAGCAAGACCAAGCATATTGAGATTCGTCGTCACTTCATTTGAGATCTTGTGGCCAAAGAAGACATTGATTTATTCCATGTTAACACCAACAAGCAACTTGCCGATATTTTCACCAAGCCGCTTGATGAAGCAAGATTCCACGAGTTAAGGCATGAGCTAAATATTGTGGATATAAGTAACTTGGGTTGAGATTCTTGTGCATACACACATACTCATATAATATCTTGTTTAGATGTAGGCACACATCTAAGGGGAGCTAGCTCAATTCATGAGCTACCTCATCCTACAAGTGCATAAATTGAACAAAATCTTTCCCATCCGTCACTTTTAGGCGGCACTTGTGCTTCAAACACTCGTACACGTCGATGCTATACAAACGGTTTTAAACTCCTTTCCGCGATGGTGTTCGGAACCGTCGCCAAGTGAGTGAATGCGATAGGGGGGTCCTTCCCACACGACCCAGAAACCGTCGGGGATATGCCCTCCTGGCATACACGCTTGGCAAAATGAGGTCGTGTGCGACCGGCAAGCGCTCAAATACGGTTTTAAGTACAGTAATATTAAAAAAAATACAATTATACAGTCGAAATCGTTTGCGGTCATAAGTACATCCCACACAGTCAGTCCCCGCTAAACATTTCCATTCATATGTACATTTCACACAGTCAATCCAAGGAATACGATTCCGTTAGTATGTACATCGCACGCATTCTTCTATGACCAAACGTTTGCGATGCGCACAACATCACAATCAGTCCATAATTTCGAAGCGTGTGTGATAAGTGACTATCGCAAACATTTAATAAGAAATAACTATGTGTGATGGTGTTGTTAATCGCACACGTTTTTTCTTGGCTGATCGTGTGCAGTGGAGATTGATCGCACACGTAGGTGGATCCTAGAAATGTGTCCGATCTCCACGTCTATCGCAGACGTTTCGCTTTCGCAAACCGTGTGCAGTGTAATCCCTAATTTAATAATCACATCTTTTGAATTTGAAAGTAGGCAATCACTTATTTCATATTCAACCATGTTTATTACACATATAGGTTCAACCACGAATGCATAATTCGATGCACATGTACATATATTGAAGAACTACAAAAGCACCAAGTAAAGAATGATGAATCACAATTGTACTAAAGACTGTAAAGAGAGAGGCAAAAGACATTCTGGTTGCTGGAGAAGGTGAAGCGGAATGCCCATATTGTGCCATCCTCCATGCGTAATGTGCGCATGACTCTAGGCCAACCCCTTGTGATGGCTGCTCGTTGTAGTCTGGATGAAATACTTTAACCTTCATTGTGTGTCCACCAATCATGTACTTTGCGAGGTAATCTTGAGTGAACTGCTTCGGGAACCACTGCGAACGAAAAAGATTAAGATATTGTTGTCTAAGAACTCATTATGGGCCGTAAAAAGAGAAGGCTATAGAGTTTGTATTTACCATCCTACAGCTCACTATTGTGTTTGATAGATCATAAAATAATAATTTGCTTGCCATCGTTCGTATATTTCTACTAATCATCCTTATCAGTTTCCTCACTTGATGCTTGTTCATGAATATCTCATTGCCCCATACGCAAAAAGGGTCGATGCGTGGATCATTGCCAAGGGCATATGTACCTACAAGCAACAAGTCAACATGAGAATCTAACAAGTGTCCAGGCCTAGATCTATATGAACTACATTATGGAACGATGGGGGGAGTACAAGCCGAGGGATGAAGCTAACCTCGGCGGGAAATGGTGGCCACTCCCATTGTTGTCCTGCATAAGTAGTGGAGAGGCATGATAAGTATAGCAACCTTAGCATAAAACAAATATAGCATAGATAAACAACATCATCTCCAAATGATAGCTTGAATGTGTTGGTTTCAGCATGCTGTTAAAGAAGATATAAAATGGAAGGCAATGTTACCGACAACAGGCTTAACAGCCATTAAATATTGCAATTCAAACTGGTATTGTTGAAAATGAATAAAACGTAGGTGATGCTTAAACATCACATTGGATAAATGTGTAAAACTGGTATAAAGGGCATGTGTTAACTACACCGGGCATAACTGGAACCAAATATAGTCGTTCAAACTGGTATTGATGCAGTCGAGCGGCACAATTCCGACTTGCACATAATGAAAAACACATTGTGAATGACTGAAATAAACAAGACATAAATGATCAGTGTAACAACCAAATATAGCCATTGAAAACAGGACAGAGTCTCACTGCAACCAACCTAACAAGCAAATACAGATAAACAGGTCATATGCTTGAAAACTGGACAAATGCTCATTCTAACCAACCTAACAAGCAAATACATGTAAACAAGGCATCTGCTTGAAAACTGGACAAATGCTAAAAAAAGCAACCTAACAACCAAATACAGATAAACAAGGCATCTGCTTGATAACTGGACAAATGCTCACTGCAACCAAACTAAGAACCAAATACATATAAACAAGGCATCTGCTCAATAACTAGAAAAATGCTCAGTACAACCAACCTAACAACCAAATACAGATAAACAAGGCATCTACTCACTATAAACAACCAAATATAGCCATTCGTGAAACTGAAGTGGACAGTTCATACTTAAACATCACATAGCCCTATTGAATAATACATTTTTGCATAACTAAAATAATTAAACACGACACAGTTAAAGCACCGCATGGCAAATGCTACTACAACAAAGGGTACGGGTTGGCAAGCTAGAAAAGGTAAGATTTTGCTGATAGGATGTTGCTTCACATTTCATGGATGGGATCCTTCCAGTTGGAAGAGCACAGACCCATAGTGCGCTCTCTAATGTCACAGATGGGATGTTTCACCTTGGAAGAACCTTTGTGGGTGCCCTCCTCGTTGTCGTGGTCGATGAGATTTGAGTTGGGAATTGAGGATCCCAAGCCGCCGCCGTAGAACGTGTCCTTCAGAAATGACAAAATGGGCTCGATGGCGTATAAGGATCACAAATCCTTGACCGCTTGGCGAAGGAGATCAGCGGCAGGGCCGTCGAAGAGATCGACGGCGGTTTAACCAGAGGGGTTGGGGATGGACCACTTAACCCGTGACATGGCCCACGTGAAGCCGTCGCTGTCGATGTGCTTGATGTCGTAGCCAGCTTTCCTAAGATACAGTAATACGCTAGCCCGCTGACATGAAGCCTTCGGCATGGCAACATAGTCAACGTCTTCGCCGGCTTCTACGGCGACATGTTGCTCCAGGATCGACAGGTTGGGGTGAACGGTTGCCACCTCGCCAACGTCCGCTGGAGAGGCCATGATAAACCTCTTCTTGGCCGAACGCTCATTGGGCTCCCCGGGATATGTGGTCGAGCTTAGGCTGCGGCATTCTGGAGCAGGGGATGTGGATCTAGCGGGGAGGTACACCGCAGGCCTCATCTAAAAACTCAAGGGAGTGGGGCGACAGTATGGGAATCACTAGGTAACCTGAACTTTATTATCTAAGCTAGGAGGAACGGGCAGACCGGCAGGGGTTGGCGGCGGCGTCAGTGGCGGCCGCGAGCTAGGGTTTGGGGGGGAGGGGGCCGGGTAGGGGGACTGTGGAGGGGAGTGGTGGTTGAGGATACGCCGTGGCTACTGAAAATTTTAGTAATGGTGGGTGGATATGGTGGTGGATGAGGGAGGGCGACAGTTCAAATGCCTCGGCTACTGCAATTTTACTATAAGGTCGGTGCTGGAGGAGTGTGGGCGATGACTACTAAGATTTGGGTAAAGGAATTGATGCGGGACGGGAGTGCCCAAGATCGCGCACGGTCCAATAAGAATATGCATGTATGAAATAAGGAAAACTGGCAGAATCACCAATATTTGCAACGACTTCCCACCAGGTCACCCATCCTTGGACTACTCCAGCCCGAGCACGCTTAACTTCTTCGTTCTATTCAAATAGGCTAGCGGATGGGAAGCAACCACTTGCTGATAGGAATTGCCTCCTTACCTTTAAGGCATTTCACGTTGGTCACCCTATGGGACCTAATCCCTCCTATCACGCACATTTGTGCTTTTAGAAACTGTGTGGGATATTTACATGGCCGGTGTGTGTCGCCGCCTAGCCTTCAATGAGCACTAACACTGGTAGCGGGAAAACGATGGGAGAAGAGGCGGGAAACTGATGAGAGGAGTGGCAGGAAACGGTATCCTATTTAGAAAACGAAGTAGAGAAGGAAGCGCGAGCTAGCACGGCGCATGCGCACAGTGCTTACCCATGTACTGCATGTGCTGTCGAAAGGGCTGAGGGTTGCCGTTCGATCTGGGAGCATCCAACGGTGCGGACGTATGATCCGTGGGGTTTGGGTTCTGTCCAATCAAAACACATGACTTAGATCGCGCGTGCATCAGGGGGAGGGGGCATCGATCACGGTTTGGTAGCCACGCGGCTTTCGTGAGTGAACCGTGTGCTATTTGAAAACATTTCATGAGAAGAATGTCAGTTTTTAAATCCCCGTAAATCCAAAATGCACCCGAAAATTGTGAAACTTGGCATGGTGTCATGACATGACACATATATGTCGAGGATTTTTTTCATTCATTTTGGTGCAAGTTTTATTACAAGCCTCTTACAAACCAGAGCTTCTCTCAAAGAAGCCTCGTGGTTGCGATAGGGAAACGTGTCCCCCTTATTGGCGAAACAATAATCACTGCCTCTTTTCGCCTTGTATTTTCTTCTACTGGCAACATGGAATGACGGGATATCCATGCTGAAATTTAAACTTATTCAAGGCTCGTTTGGCCTTTTTATACACTAATTGAGTTTCCTAGGCATTTAATGTCCATAATTCAAATATGAACTTCCAATACATGCTCCAGTCCACCAAAATGGCTAGAAAATTATACATGTGTCCTTGGGTGCATGTTTAGGTCCCATGCCAGGAATGGGAACGAATTACAACCGTACCGGCGTCCTGGCTTGTCCCCAAACATTTATAATCTCAATTTTTAAATCCCAGTAAATCCTAAACTCACTAGAAAGTCATGGAAGTTGGCATGGTGTCACGTCATGGCACATACATGCATGGTAAAAACATTGTCCAATTTGGGCCAAGCTTTATTACAAACCTCTTACAAACCGAAGCTTCTCTCAAAGAAGCCTCGTGGTTCCGATAGGGAAACGTGTTCCCCTTGTGGGCGAAATGCAATCACTGCCTCTTTTCGCCTTGTATTTTCTTCTACGGGCAACATGGAACAACAAGATATCCGTGCTGAAATTTAAACTTATTCAAGGTTCGTTTGGCCTTTTTATGCACTAATTGAGTTGCCTAGGCATTTAATGTCCATAATTCAAATCTGAACTTCAAATACATGCTCCAGTTCGCCAAAATGGCTAGAAAACTTATACATGTGTCCTTGGGTGCATGTTTAGGTCCCATGCCAGGACTGGGAACGAATTACAACTATACATGCGTCCTGGCTCGTCCTCAAACATTTGGAATCTTGGTTTTTAAATCCCCGTAAATTCTAAACTCGCAAGAAAGTCATGAAAGTTGGCATGGTGCCCCGTCATGGCACATATATGTCATGGTAAAAACATTGTCCAATTTGGGCCAAGCTTTATTACAAACCCAAGGGAGTCCTGGATTGGGGGTCTCCGGACAGCCAGACTATATCCTTTGGCCGGACTGTTGGATTATGAAGATGCAAGATTGAAGACTTCGTCCCGTGTCCGGATGGGACTGTCCTTGGCGTGGAAGGCAATCTTGGCAATACGGATATGTAGATATCCTCCCTTGTAACCGACTCTGTGTAACCCTATCCCCAGCCGGTGTCTATATAAACCGGAGGGTTTTAGTCCATAGGACAACATACAATCATACCATAGGCTAGCTTCTAGGGTTTAGCCTATACGATGTGATGGTAGATCAACTCTTGTAATACTCATATCATCAAGAACAATCAAGCAGGACGTAGGGTATTACCTCCATCAAGAGGGCCCGAACCTGGGTAAACATCGTGTCCCTTGCCTCCTGTTACCATCCACCTTAGACGCACAGTTTGGGACCCCCTACCCTAGATCCGCCGGTTTTAACACCGACATTGGTGCTTTCATTGAGAGTTCCACTGTGTCATCATCATAAGGAGGGATGGCTCGTCTCGTTGTCAAGGACAACATCACCTATGGGCCAAACTCTCTGACTAGGCGGCTTCATCATGACCACCCGCTCGGCCGTTGCTCCGACGATGACTTCTCGGGTCATCGAAAATAGCCTCCACATCGGCTGGAAATTCACCGAGCAGATGGATCCGATGGAGCTCTCCTCTTTGAACAAGCTCTTGGATCGCATCACTGCTCTGGGAGTCGCTACGGACTACGATCGGATTGGGCTTAAACCCGACTGAAGGGAGATTAACTCTCCGCCGGTCACCCATCAGATAGCGGTGGTGGAGGAGCAATGCGGCGATTCTCCCTCTATCCTGAGGACGAACTATGTCCGGATTCCCGAGCTCTCGAGCCGGATACCCGCCCATGGGAGGACCTCACCCTAACCCTGAACCTAGAATCAGGCTGCATGCCGAACCTACGGGGCAACATCCCGGAGCACGAACTTCCAAGATCGGAAACTCCCCAGCCCCGGGGTCTCAAATTGGGTCAAGGTTTGGACTTAAATCCACTGTGCCATCAAGGCCTTAAAAGGCTAAACTTGCGTCTTGGTTACACAATCTTGACGCGCTAACCGCACTCGTTATACCTGGGGGCTTCTTATACAGAAGCTTAATATAACTATTTTTCTGGGCTTTATGCCCCACACATGTGTTATTCTTCCGCATGTACCTTTTTTCGCCATTATATGCATCGATATGACTTAAGTTTCGGCCAAGCTGGGTTGCCTGGCTCTTGTATTTATGCCCTACGTTCCCGTTAATTCGGCTAGGGCATAAGGGGAGCACCTCTGCGATTGTCACTGCCGGGTCAGGCGGATGTGTACCTCAGACTGGGTGAAGCCGAAAGCTAGCGTTCTTAAGGGAATATTCGGTCGGTGAACAAAAGATGACTTTTATTTAACACACGCCCCAGATGCTTATAGCCTGCGTCTCTTTTCGCTGTTCGGACATGCACATTAGGGCATGCATACCCAGGGAAAGGAACCCTTAACGAAACTATTCTCCCTGGAAGATGTTTCTTACTATCCATGTAATATAACATAGCTAGTTGGGTACTTGTCTGTTCAAGCACTTATGACCCCTACGCCTGGTTTCCATGCATTCCCCGGTTTTTACATCACCGAGTGGGTATTCGGATACACTCCGGACTATCGGGTCCAGAGGTCGAAGTGAAAAGGTCCGCCATGACAAATGATTTACAATCCGGCTAGGGACATTATATATGTCACTTAAAGTACACAGTCACTATGACTGATTAAATTCTTCTTCTATACCATGCAACAGGCTGTCTAGCCTACAATCCTGTTGGGAATACTTTGTGGCTAATTCTACTTGGTCATACACCAAACTGATGGGGATCTCTTTCCCATCGGGCCCCACAGGTCCGACCTCGGCCATGTGGTTTAGGTCAGCTTTGGTATATCGCGTCTTCACCATAGCCCAGGCTTCCCTTGCACCTTGTCGGCAGGCTGATATCTTCCATAATCGGAAGCGCCGCCGCGCTCCCTTGAGCTTCTCTATAAGCTCCCCCATGCCTCCTGGCGGGGACGCGGATGGCCACAAGGCTTGGGCAATACCCTACATCACCTGGCAAACTTGTTCGTGCAGTTGTGAGAGCTCTGGCAGAAGATCACCCGCGGACCCGGGCATCTCCTCCGCGGGACGACCCGTCAGCATACCTGCAGACATGACTCTGTTAGCCGACTTCTTCGCCGAACTCCTTCAAAAGTTCGTTCAAGTACTTACTAAAAATGCCGCGTCGAAGCCGCTTATTATCCTTCACGGAGTCCGCAAGCTGGGCTCGAACGTCTTTCAGTTCCACGTCCAGCCAGATATTGGCGTCCTGGAGATTATTTTTCTCCCGCCTGACCCGCGTAAGCACACGCTCGCCAGCATTTAGCTGTCGATTAGCACGTTGCGCATTCCCCGGCACGGCCTTCGGATTTACTCCGGGGTCATATGCAACATCTACTATTAGATTTGCATGCATGCCGCATACTATCTGGTACCTGTAATTCTTTGCAACAGAAGCAAGTGTTACCAGCGGGGGCCTTCTAGGTCTCCTTCAACGTGGCCACCGCGGCCTGTAGCTGGGCTTTGCACTCTTCCAGCTCTTGAGACAATTGGGTATTCTTCTATGTAAGAACCTGCACAATTAATGATCCTTAAATCAGTTGTGTCAACTATTTCAAGTCTCAGGGGCTACTGATATATATATATAATCGTCAGATTTTCCTACCCGTATATCCTTTACATACTGGTCTGTGGCTTTGGCAAGTCCATTTTGGGCAGCACGGATGTACGCGTTTCCCGAGTTGAAGGCATCGAACGCCTCTTGGGAGAAACAAGCGTCACGGAGTACGGCTCGACGACGACTGTGATTCATGGCGCTCTCCACTTTGGAATTTGTAGTGGATAGTCTGTCCGCATCCTCCATAGGAGGAGCATCCGGCGTCCGCCCCGTGTTAGCTTCCGCCTCTATGTCCAGCCCTAGAGCCCGACTGGTGGAGGCGTGATCGGCAGCCTCTCCGGATATAGTCCGGCGAGCGTTTTTCCTATTAGGAAACATGGACATGATTATATTTTATAAGAAAGACGACAACCACAGAGCGAGGTTTTGTATCATACCTCTGCACCGGCGTCTTGGTCCTACACGCCTTCCTTTTTGGCCTACCCAGCTTCGGTGCCCCTTGTTGGCGAGTCGCTGCGGGTTCGGCATGGTGTCCCAAAGGCCTTCCCTGTAAAACACCATATGTGTACGGTCGGTGAAGTGCATAAAAGGGGATCCTTCTCGGAAGTTGGGACTCTGGTTTTCCCTTACCTGCGATGCAGAGAGTAGCCCAGGATAGTCGGCTATGATGGCCACCATGGCGTCATCGCAGCTCAACTGATAGAACATCCTGTCTATCAGCTCCACAAATATGTCCGGATCCTCTTCAAGTCCGGGATCAAGGGCCCGGTCAGGGTCCTCCGGTTGTGGAGGCGGTCTGTTGACCTCCCTTACAGCTTCTCACAGTTCCTACCATGAAACGGCAAGGTGAGTATTTATGACGAAGAATGCGGGAGGGTTGGGAGTAAAGAATGACAGCTCACCCAGCTTGGAGGGTTGTACATGGAGAATCCATCCCGTGGCTTAATACGGATGAACTCCTCTTCCTCTCCCTTGAACAACTCGGATAGAATTTTTGCTAAAGCAGCAGCGGAGTTTGGTCCCTTACGCCCGCAGCGGGTGGCATCATCTTCCCCGTTAAAGCACCACATGGGGTGCCCTCGATATTGAAGTGGCTGCACCCCCCGCATTATGCATATTGACATAACCTCGATTATTTTCAATCCTGATTGAGCCAGCACTTTAATCCGGTCCATCAGGTAAAGGACTTCTCCGTTATCTTCCTCCTGGGGGCTCCGTGGGTGCCAGCTTCGGCGTTTCTTTAGAGGAGCACTGTGGAACTCGGGAAGACCCCTCCGAACAGGATCTGGAAGGGGGACGTCCTCCATGTAAAACCACTCCGAAGGCCAGTCTTCGGACGTCTTCTTCGGGGTACCAGACAGGTATCCGGTCCTAGCGATGCGCCATATTTCGGCTCCACCCACTTGATATAGCAACCCCTCCTGTGTGCGGGGCACAAGGCAGAATAGCCTCTTCCACAGCTCGAAATGAGCCTCGCAGCCAAGAAACAGCTCGCAAAGGGCGACATAACCAGCGATGTGTAATATGGAAGCAAGGGGAAATTATGCAACTGGAGGCCGTAAAATTCCAGGAGCCCTCGGAGGAACGGATGGATTGGAAATCCAAGTCCCCTTAGTAAATAAGGGACGAGGCATACCCGCTCCCCCTTGGAGGGATTGGGGAAGCTCTCTGCTTGCTCCCCGCCATTATAGGTGGTGAGCCCAGCTCGAACGGGGACCATATATGCTGGAGGGAGAAATCCCTGGGTCTGCAGCTCTACTAATTGGCTGTGTGGGACGGAACACTTCTCCCAGTCACCGGGCTTAGGGCTACGGGAGCAGGAGGAGGAGCTGCGGTGGCCGGCCATGTTGGAATGGATTTTTCCGAGCGTGCTCCGATGGATACTCGCCATGAGAAGATGGTATGGTTTGGATCTAAGAATCCCCGTCCCTTTAATAGATAGTTTATTTACAAGGGTAGGGTGGCGAATGTAAAAATGCCCTGGCTCCTTGCATTCGCTCGACACGTGGAAGATAGCCCTTATTGGGCGCAGAAGCCAAGAACTACAACATTTATGGGGACCGGACATTACTCAGCAGATATTCAGAATTTGGAGAAGAACTCACCTTGCAATGTCGAAGACAATCTGCGCGCCAGACTCATCGTCATTGAAGCCTGGTTCGGGGGCTACTGAGGGAGTCCTGGATTGGGGGTTCTCCGGACAGCCGGACTATATCCTTTGGCCGGACTGTTGGATTATGAAGGTGCAAGATTGAAGACTTCGTCCCGTGTCCAGATGGGACTCTCCTTGGCGTGAAAGGCAAGCTTGGCAATACGGATATGTAGATCTCCTCCCTTGTAACCGACTCTGTGTAACCCTAGCCCCCTCTGGTATCTATATAAACCGGAGGGTTTTAGTCCATAGGACAACATACAATCATACCATAGGCTAGCTTCTAGGGTTTAGCCTCTACGATCTCGTGGTAGATCAACTCTTGTAATACTCATATCATCAAGAACAATCAAGCAGGACGTAGGGTATTACCTCCATCAAGAGGGCCTAAACCTGGGTAAACATCGTGTCCCCTGCCTCCTGTTACCATCTGCCTTAGACGCACAGTTCGGGACCCCCTACCCGAGATCCGCCGGTTTTGACACCGACAAAACCTCTTACAAACCGGAGCTTCTCTCAAAGAAGCCTCGTGGTTCCGATAGGGAAATGTGTTCCCCTTGTGGGTGAAACATAATCACTGCCTCTTTTCGGCTTGTATTTTCTTCTACGGGCAACATGGAACAACAGGATATCCGTACTGAAATTTAAACTTATTCAGGGTTCGTTTGGCCTTTTTATACACTAATTGAGTTTCCTAGGCATTTAATGTCCATAATTCCAATTCAAATACATACTCTAGTTCACCAAAATGGCTAGACAAATTATACATGTGTCCTTGGGTGCATGTTTAGGTCCCATGACAGGAATGGGAACGAATTACAACCGTACCGGCGTCCTGGCTTGTCCTCAAACATTTGTAATCTCGGTTTTTAAATCCCCATAAATCCTATACTCACCAGAAAGTCATGAAAGTTGGCATGGTGTCACGTCATGGCACATATATGTTGTGGTCAAAACATTGTCCAATTTGGGCCAAGCTTTATCACAAACCCCTTACAAACTGGAGCTTCTCTCAAAGAAGCCTTGTGGTTCCGATAGGGAAACGTGTTCCCCTTGTGGGCGAAACATAATCATTGCCTCTTTTCGCCTTGTATTTTCTTCTATGGGCAACATGGAATGACAGGATATCCGTGCTGAAATTAAAACTTATTCAGGGTTCGTTTGGCCTTTTTATACACTAATTGAGTTTCCTAGTCCATAATTCAAATCTGAACTTCAAATACACGCGCTAGTTCACCAAAATTGCTACAAAAATTATACATGTGTCCTTGGGTGCATGTTTAGGTCCCATGCCACGAATGGGAACGAATTACAACCATACCGATGTCCTGGCTCGTCCTCAAACATTTGGAATCTCGGTTTTTAAATCCTCGTAAATCCTAAACTCACCAGAAAGTAATCAAAGTTGGCATGGTGTCACATCATGGCACATATATGTTGTGGTAAAAACATTGCCAATTTGGGCCAAGCTTTATTACAAACCTCTTACAAAACTGGCGCCTGTCGCAAGAACCCTCGTGGTTTTGATAGGGAAACGTGTCCCCTTGTGGGCCAAATGATAATCACTCCCTCTTCTATCCTCGTATTTTCTTCTACATGCAACACAGAACAACGGGAGATTCGCGCTGAACGTTGAAATTATTCAGGGTCCGTTTGACCTTTTCTATTCATTAATTGAGTTCCCTAGGCATTTAATGTCCATAATTCAAATCCGAACTACAAATACATGCTCCAGTGCACCAAAATGGGTAGAAAAAATGTACATGTGTCCTTGGGGTGCATGTTTAGGTCCCATGGAACGAAGGGGAATGAATTCAACCATCTTGCTGTCCTGGCTTGGCCACAAACATTGTGAATCTCGGTTTTTAAATCTCTGTAAATCTAAAATTCACCAGGAAATCATGAAACTTGGCATGGTGTCACTACATGGTACATATAATTGTCCAATTTGGGTAAAGCTATATTACAAGCCTCTTACAAACCAAATATTCTCGCAACCCTCGTGGTTCCGATAGGGAAACATGCCCCTCTTGTGGGCGAAACAATAATCACTGCCTCTTCTCGCCATGAACTTTGTTTTCTATAGGCAACATAGAATAACATGAGTGTCGTGCTGAAATTTGAAACTGTTCAGGATTCATTTGGCCATTGTATATATTAACTAAGTTTTCTAGGCATTTAATGTACTCCATAATTCAAATTTGAACTACAAGCACATGCTCCAGTGAACCAAGATGGGTGGGAAATTGTACATGTGTCATTGGGTACATGTTTAGGTCTGATTTAAGGAATGGGAATGAATTACAAACTTCTTGTCGTCCTGAAACATTGAGAATCTTGATTTTCAATCCCAGTAAATCAAAAACTCACCAAAAACATGAAACTTGGCATGGTTTCATGACATGGCACATATATGGCCTGGTAAAAAAATTGTCCAGTTTGAGACAAGGCCCAGACATTAATAGCCAATGAAGTCCTTTTGAAACAAATAGCTGACACATTAATGTTGCAAATGGTTGTATTATATGAATGGTGTCAAAATTTATACATACTCGGTGGCGTGCATGCAGCTGTTTAATTAGACGGGACAAGCATGAGAAGTCCGCCGTGCAGGCTCGACAGGACGCGTGCGAGCAGTCCGCCGCGCAGGCTCGACGGGACGCGTGCATCCTGTCCACCTTGCAGGCTCGACGGGACACGTGCGAGCAGCAAGGCCGCCCATGCTCACCGGGAAGTGAGCTCTTTGAACTCCATGCACCAGCCGCCGCCCGCCTCGCTCACAACTTCTCCATTAATGGGTTGATTAAAGCACCTAGACGGAGGGTGTTTGCTTGTGATCCCATGGCAGCATTTGATTTGTTCATGTTTTCAACTTGTATTCTAGGCTAATTAAAATTGCCACATAGGGCAATGGATAAATACGACGACAAATAAAATGGCAACGGATAATACGATGACTAATTTACAATGGTGCAGATAATAATTGTCTTACATATTCCAGATAATATAAAATGCCACATGCGACAAAGCCCGGAAGACACGGGGGCAAGAGAAGAAGGAAATCGCAAACAACAATCTGGGTCACTACTATCTCTACTCGTCGATGGATTGCCGGGCGAGGACATCCTCCAGCCCCTTCTTCAATTCCTCATGACTTTGCTTGAAAGAAGCCACGGATTCCACCACCTCCTGCTCGCGCTCGATTCGGAGCTTCCTCAAGTCGCCCATCAGTTCCTCGACGACCACTATCAGCGTCATCCCCGAGGCACTGCTCTGCTCATGCAGCATCTTCCAGCCGGCGGCCTCCTCCGCCTTCTCGGCGAGCGCCTTGAGGAGCTTCGCATTGTCACGCCTGAGTTTCTCGACAAGGCCGGTCGCCTTGTCAACCGAGGCATCGCTGATCTCGAGCAGCTTCATCAAGCCGTCGACCAGCTCCTGCTGCTTAATGAGGCCAGCGAGAATGTTGTCGTTGCCGGCCAAGGACTTTAGCAATGCCAGCTCGTCGCGATCGTCGACGCGGCGAGTGCGCTTCTAAGAGCCCTCGTGTGCCTGTGAGAGCTTTTTCGAGGGCTCCATGGCACGTCGGGACATCTCTGTTGCGGCTGCCGCTTCGCGGCGCGACATCTCTTGTGCTTCCGTGGCCTTGGTCTTTGCTGCCTGGTTATATGTCCACCCGAAACTCCTCCTACCGGTCATGGCAGAACGACTTGAAAGGAAAGACCGGTTTTGTGGCTGATGAGGAGAGGAACTGTGAAGTAATTTTCGAGTAGGTAGTTTTTATAGCTGGGTGCTAAGTGTGAACATATATTAGTTTGATAGGTGTGAACATATTTGCAATTACTTATTGCGTTGTAATCTACAATGTGATGAGAAACAAGGTCAAAATTTATTAATGGTTTTGGGTCTACAAAGCCCGGTCTAATGTTCTGGCTCGTCGCAAACAATTCTTTTGGATCAACCGTATGCCATGCATCGGAAGCCCGAAACATGGGCCCGCGTTCTTGGATGTACGTGTACGTGTCTGCCCACTATCACACACGGTCAAGATATCACCATCGTGTCCTATGGATGCGCCGTCGCGCCTCCCACGGGGTGCTAGAAGGTTGACCACGTGAGTACTCGCAGACGCATCGTGTGCGATACTTCTAGCCACCGCAAGCAACTAGTTTGCATTTTCAAAGTGTTTTGTATGAATAGCATCGCACACGAACTAACTATAGTAACCGTCTATGTTATAATTTCTCATCGCAAACAGTTCATCCAAGTGGGTTGTTTCATGCGTATCACACACATCTTGTTTACACGAATCGTTTGTGTTCTTTTGGCTCATCGCAAAAAGTTCATCTATGTGAACTGTATGCCGCATATCACACACATCTTATTACGCCGAATCGTTTGTGTTCACCTCGATCATCGCAAACGGTTCATCCAAGCAAACTGTATGGCATATAAGCACACACATTGATATGGCTGCCCATTTCTGTTGTTCTGACTCGTCGCAAACAGTTCTTCTAGATCAACTGTAGGTATCGCATCGCACACGTAACTAAAATCTGAACCGTGTTTGATGTCTCCGCCATCGGAAACGTTTTGAATCTTTTTTGACAATTTTTTTACATCCTCGTTTGCGATTAATGCATCACACATAGTTTCGTCAAAGGGTATCTGATCGTAGTGTCGCGTTAGAAGCATCCTACAGTAGTGAAATATGAGTGTTGGTCTTCGGCCCAAGGTTCATATCTTCGCGGTGCCATACCAAACAAACTCAAACATGGCGGCTTCGGCCACCGCCCTCCTTTGGAGGTTAAAATTCATTTTCTTGTGTGTGTTGTATTTGTCTCTTTCGTGTTTTTGGTTCTCTTGTGTTTAGTTGCTTGTTGTTTTTCTCATCTAGTGCAAGTGCTCCACATATACCCTTATGGTAGTGTTGGATTTCACGTGCGACATATTCAGAAACTTAGACTAATATACTCCTTCAAGGCTTGGTAAGGGTTTCTACTCAGTCATGCCTTCAAGGGATATCTGTGGTCAAAAGTTCCTGAGTACCCCGTGTCCACGGGCTTGTACCGTGCGCACGCCCCCCCTGATACGTCTCCAATGTATCTATAATTTTCGATTGTTCCATGCTATTATATTATCTGTTTTGGATGTTTTATATGCATTAATATGCTATTTTATATTATTTTTGGGACTAACCTATTAACCTAGAGCCAGTGCCAGTTTCTGTTTTCCCTTCTTTTGAGTTCTACAGAAAAGGAATATCAAATGGAGTCCAAACGGAATAAAACTTTCGCGATGATTTTTCTTGGACCAGAAGACATCCACTGATCTTGGAGAGGGGGCCAGTAGAGTGCCGAGGACTCCACAAGCACTCAGGTCGTGCCCTAGGGGGGCGCCTCCCTGGCTTGTGGGCCCCCCGGAACTCCTCTAACCCTAATTTTTGCTCTATAAATTCCCAAATATCCCCAAACCACCAGAGGCGTCCACCAAAATACTTTTCCTCCGCCGCAAGCCTCTGTTCCCATGAGATCCCATCTTGGGGCCTTTTCCGGCACCCTGCCGGAGGGGGATTCGACCACAATGGGCATCTACATCAACTCTATTACCCTTCCGATGAAACGTGAGTAGTTTACCATAGAGCTACGGGTCCATAGCTAGTAGCTAGATGACTTCTTCTCTCTCTACGACCTTCAATACCATGTTCTCATTGATGTTCTTGGAGTTCTATCCGATGTAATATTATTTTGCGATGTGTTTGCCGAGATCCGATGAATTGTGGATTAATGATCAGATTATCTATGAATATTACTTGAGTCTCTTCTGAAATCTTATATGCATGATTTGATATCTTTGTATTTCTCTTTGAATTATCGGTTTGGTTTGGCCAACTAGATTGGTATTTCTTGCAATGGGAGAAGTGCTTAGTTTTGGGTTTAATCTTGCAGTGTCCTCACCAAGTGACATAGTAGGGGTAGCGAGGCATGTATTGTATTGTTGCCATCAAGGGTAAAAAGATGGGGTTTTCACCATATTGCTTGAGTTTATCCCTCTACATCATATCATATTACTTAACGTGTTTCTCCAGTCTTATGAACTTAATACTCTAGAGGCATGCTGGATAGCGGTCGATGTGTGGAGGAATAGTAGTAGATGCAGGCAGGAGTCGGTCTACTTGACACAAACGTGATGCCTATATTCGTGATCATTGCCTTGGATATCGTCATAACTTTGCACTTTTCTATCAATTGCTTGACAGTAATTTGTTTACCCACAATATTATTTTCTTTCAAGAGAGAAGCCTCTAGTGAAACCTATGCCCCCCGTGTCTATTTTTCATCATATATTTTTAGATCCATAAACCAAAAAACCCAAAAATACCTTGCTGCAATTTATTTGTTTTTTACTTTGTTTTACATTTTAGTAATCTTTTATATCTATCTCTATCAGATCTCATCCTTGCAAGTGACCATGAAGGGATTGACAACCCCTTTACCGCGTTGGGTGCAAGTGTTTGATTGTTTGTGCAGGTGCATAGATTGGAGACTTGTGTGTACCTCCTACTAGATTGATACCTTGGTTCTCAAACTAAGGGAAATACTTATCTCTACTTTGCTGCATCACTCTTTCCTCTTCAACGGAAAAACCAACGCAAGGTCAAGAAGTAGCAGCCACCGTGCCCACAGGCTATGTATCGTGCGCACGGGACCCCCGTGCGGGCATGGCTCTCTTATCCCGTTTGCACGGGGTCTATGGTTCCTGGCCTTGGAGTGGTCGGGCATGGGGGGGGGCTTGGGTTCATTCCCATTGCTACTTCTTGAGCTTGCGTTGGTTTTTCCCTTGAAGAGGAAATGGTGATGCAATAAAGTAGAGATACGTATTTCCCTCTGTTTTGAGAACCAATGTATCAATCCAGTAGGAGACAACGCACAAGTCACTGAATACCTGCAAAAACAAACAACAACTTGCACCCAATGCGATAAAGGGGTTGTCAATTGATACGTCTCCATCGTATCTACTTTTCCAAACACTTTTGCCCTTGCTTAGGACTCTAAGTTGCATGATTTGAATGGAACTAACCCGGACTGATGCTATTTTCTGTAGAATTGCCATGGTGTTATTTTTGTGCAGAAATAAAAGTTCTCGGAATGACCTGAAACTTCACAGAGAATATTTCTGGAATTTATAAAAAATACTGGCGAAAGAATCAACACCAGGGGGCCCACACCCTGTCCACGAGGGTGCAGGGCACGCCCCCTGGGGCGCACCCCCTGCCTCATGGGCCCCCTGAGACTCCACCGACGTTAACCCCAACTCTATATATTCACGTTCGGGGAGAAACAAACCAGAGAGAAGGATTCATCACGTTTTACAATATGGAGCCGCCGCCAAGCCCTAATCTCTCTCGGGAGGGCTGATCTGGAGTTCGTTCGGGGCTCTGGAGAGGGGAATCCGTCGCCATCGTCATCATCAACCTTCCGCCATCACTAATTTCATGATGCTCACCGCCATGCGTGAGTAATTCCATCGTAGGCTTGCTGGACGGTGATGGGTTGGATGAGATTTATCATGTAATCGAGTTAGTTTTGTTAGGGTTTGATCCCTGGTATCCATTATGTTCTGAGATTGATGTTGCTATGACTTTGCTATGCTTAATGCTTGTCACTAGGGCCCGAGTGCCATGATTTCAGATCTAAACCTATTATGTTTTCAAGGATATATGCGAGTTCTTGATCCTATTATGCAAGTCAATAGTCACCTACTATGTGTTATGATCCGGTAACCCCGAAGTGACAATAATCGGGACCACTCCCGGTGATGACTATAGTTTGAGAAGTTCATGTATTCACTAAGTGTTAATGTTTTGTTCCAATACTCTATTAAAAGGAGGCCTTAATATCCCTTAGTTTCAATAGGACCCCGCAGCCACGGGAGGGTAGGACAAAAGATGTCATGCAAGTTCTTTTCCATAAGCACATATGACTATATTTGGAATACATGCCTACATTGCATTGATGAACTGGAGCTAGTTCTGTGTCACCATATGTTATAATTGTTGCATGAGGAATCGCATCCGACATAATTATCCATCACTGGTCCATTGCCTGCGAGCTTTTCACATATTGATCTTTGCTTAGTTACTTTTCCGTTGCCACTGTTACAATCACTACAAAAACTACTAATGTTACTTTTGCCACCGTTACCGCTACTTCCATATTACTTTGCTACTAAATACTTTGTTGCAGATATTAAGTCTTTCAGGTGCGGTTGAATTGACAACTCAAGTGTTAATACTTGAGAATATTCTTTGGCTCCCCCTGTCTCGAATCAATAAATTTGGGTTGAATACTCTACCCTCGAAAACTGTTGCGATCCCCTATACTTGTGGGTTATCAAGACTATTTTCTGGCGCCGTTGTCGGGGACCATAGCTCTATTCTTTGAGTCACTTGGGATATATATCTGTTGATCACTATGAGGAACTTGAAAGATGAAAGAACCAAGATTTTTCCCTCAACTACGAGAGGAGGTAAGGAACTGCCATCTAGCTCTGCACTTGATTCACCTTCTGTTTTGAGTAAACTTGCGACACCTACACCTGCTATTGATTCTGATATGTCGCATGTTATTGATGATGCCACTTATGCTATGCATGATGCTTATGATGAAACTACTTCTATGCTTGATAATACTGTGCCGCTAGGTGAATTTCTTGATGAATAACTCGCTAGGGTTAGAGAGAATGAAATTGTTGAAACTGATAATATTGATGAAAGTGATGATGAAGATTCTCCCCCTAGATATGAATTGCCTGATGTCCTTGAGGGTTATGTTATGGATGAAGAAACTACTAGAGATCTTTTAGCTTGCAAAGATAGATATGATCTTAAGAAACTGTTAGCTAAGCCAAAAGAAAATCTTTGAATGCTAGCATGAAATATGACCCTGCTTTTGCTACTTCACCTATTTGTATTTCTGATAAGGATTATGATTTCTCTATCGATCCTGAGATAATTACTTTGGTTGAATCTGATCCTTTTTATGGCTATGAATCTGAAACTGTTGTGGCACATCTTACTAAATTAAATGATATAGCCACCCTGTTCACTAATGAGGAGAAAATGCGTTACTACTATATCCTTATGTTATTTCCGTTCTCATTAAAGGGTGATGCTAAAATATGGTTTAATTCTCTTGATTCTGGTTGTGTGTGTAGTCTTTAGGATATGATTTATTACTTATCTGCTAAATATTTCCCCGCTCATTAGAAACAAGCTGCCTTAAGGGAAATATATAATTTTGTTCAATTTGAAGAAGAGAGTCTTCCACAAGCTTGGGGGAGGCTTCCCCAATTACTTAATGCTTTGCCTGATCATCCTCTCAAGAAAAATGAAATACTTGATATCTTTTATAATGGACTAATCGATGCTTCTAGAGACCACCTGGATAGTTGTGCTGGTTGTGTTTTTAGGGAAAGAACTGTTGATCAAGCTGAATTGCTATTGTATAATATGTTGAGTAATGATAATGATTGGACACTTGCTGAACCAACTCCTAAGCCAACTCCGAAGAAAAGGGGTATTCTATTTCTCAGTCCTGAAGATATGCAAGAGGCAAAGAAATCTATGAAAGAAAAGGGTATTAAAGTTGAAGATGTTAAGAATTTACCACCTATTGAAGAAATACATGGTCTAGATAACCCGACATAGGTAGTAAAGGTAAATTCTCTCTATAGATTTGATAAAGATGAAATCCCATCTACTAAGTTTGCTAGCTAATGCTTGGATGAGTTTGATAATTTTATTGTTAAGCAAGAAAACTTCAATGCTTATGTTGGTAGACAATTGAATCGTAATGCTTATATGATTGAACATTTGAGTGATTATATGTCTAGAGTTAAAGGTGAGCTTAAACTTATTAGTAAACATGCTTCTATGGTTACCGCTCAAGTAGAACAAGTGCTTAAAGCTCAAAATGATTTGCTCAATGAATTAAATAATAATAAAAATGATAATGTTGTTAGAGTTGTGACTAGAGGTGGTAAAATGACTCAGGAACCTTTGTATCCTGAGGGCCACCCTAAGAGAGTTGAGCAAGATTCTCAGAGAACTAATATTGATGCACCTAGTCCTTCTAAAAAGAAGAAAAAAATGATATGACTTTGCATGCTCCGAGTGAACCGGTTGTTGACACACACCTGAGAATCCCAATGATATTTCTATTTCTGATGCTGAAACACAATCTGGTAATGAACATGAACCTAGTAATAATGTTAATAATGATGTTCATGTTGATGCTCAACCTAGCAATAACAATGATGTAGAGATTGAACCTGCCGTTGATCTCGATAACCCACAATCAAAGGATCAACGTTATGATAAGAGAGACTTCGTTGCTAGGAAGCACGGTAAAGAAAGAGAGCCATGGGTTTAGAAACCCATGCCTTTTCCTCCTAAACCATCCAAGAAAAATGATGATGAGGATTTTGAGCGCTTTGCTGAAATGATTAGACCTATCTTTTTGCGTATGCGTTTGACTGGTATGCTTAAAATGAACCTTATGCTAAGTATATGAAAGATATTCTCACAAATAAGATAAAGATACCGGGAGCTAAAATTTCCAACATGCTTGCCAACTATACCTTTAAAGATGGAATACCTAAGAAACTAGGAGATCCCGGAGTACCAACTATACCATGCTCCATTAAAAGAAACTATGTTAAAACTGCTTTATGTGATCTTGGAGCCGGTGTTAGTGTTATGCCTCTCTCTTTATATCATAGACTTGATTTGAATAAGTTAACACCTACTGAAATATCTTTGCAAATGGCCGATAAATCAACTGCCATACCTGTCGGTATTTATGAGGATGTGCCTGTTGTGGTTGCAAACGTTACTATTTTAACGGACTTTGTTATTCTTGATATTACCGAGGATGATAGTATGTCTATTATTCTTGGTAGACCCTTTTTGAATATTGAAGGAGCTATTATTGATTGCAACAAAGACAATGCCACTTTTCATGTTAATGGTAATGAGCATACGGTACACTTTTCGAGGAAACAACCTCAAGTCAACAATATCAATTCTATTGGAAAAACTTCAACGATTACTATTGGAGGTTTTGAATTCCCTCTTCCTACTGTCAAGAAGAAATATGATATTCTTATTGTTGGGGACATGCAGATCCCCGTTGAGGTAACTGATAACCCACAAGTATAGGGGATCAATTGTAGCCTCTTTCGATAAGTAAGAGTGTCGAACCCAACGAGGAGCTAAAGGTAGAAAAAATATTCCCTGAAGTTCTATTGACCACCGATACAACTCTACGCACGCTTGATGTTCGCTTTACCCGAAACAAGTATGAAACTAGAAGTACTTTGTAGGTGTTTTTGGGTAAGCTTGCAAGAAAGTAAAGAGCACGTAAATAAAAGCTAGGGGCTGTTTAGATAAAGACACAACTAAATTAGTTTTAGTAAAGAGCTTTTGTCAACAAGAAGGTTATTTGTCCCTAGGCAATCGATAACTAGACCGGTAATCATTATTGCAATTTTATTTGAGGGAAAGGCATAAGCTAACATACTTTCTCTACTTGGATCATATGCACTTATGATTGGAACTCTAGCAAGCATCCGCAACTACTAAAGATTCATTAAGGTAAAACCCAACCATAGCATTAAAGCATCAAGTCCCCTTAATCCCATACGCAAACAACCTACTTACTCGGGTCTGTGCTTCTGTCACTCACGCCACCCACCATAAGCAAATCATAAGCATATTGCAAACCCTACAGCGGGAATCCCTCACGCTTGCGCGACACGGAGAGCACCATAGGAAAGCACCAATAATAAAACATACAACTCAAACCAATCACGATCATCAAATAGCCATTAGGACAAAACAGATCTACTCAAACATCATAGGATAGCCATACATCATTGGGAAATAATATATAGCGTTGAGCACCATGTTTAAGTAGAGATTACAACAGGTAAGAGAGAGGTTACACCGCTGCATATAGGGGGGAAGAGTTGGTGATGATGGCGGTGAAGTTGTTGATGAAGATGGCGGTGATGATGATGGCCCCGGCAGTGCTCCGGCGCCACCGGGAGCAAGGGGGAGAGGGCCCCCCTTCTTCTTATTCTTCCTTGACCTCCTCCCTAGATGGGAGAAGGGTTTCCCCTCTGGTCCTTGGCTCCCATGGCATGGGAGGGGCGAGAGCCCCTCCGAGATTGGATCTGTCTCTCTGTCTCTCTCGGTTTCTGCGTTCTGTTCTGGCTCTGTTTCACCGTTTCGTGTATATATGGAGATCCGTAACTCCGATTGGCCTGAAACCTTCACCGTGATTTTTTTCGAATATTAGCTTTCTTGCGGCAAAAGAAGAGCGTCAACCGCCTTACGGTGGGCTCACGAGGGTAGGGGCGTGCCTAGGGGGGCAGGCGCGCCCCCCTGCATCGTGACCACCTCGGGCACTGGTTCGCGTTGATTTTCCTTCCAAATTTTCCAAAAATAAGATCCGTCCGTTTTTATCCCGTTTGGACTCCGTTTGATATAGATATTCTGCGAAACCAAAAACATGCAACAGACAGGAATTGGTACTGGGCACTCGATCAATATGTTAGTCCCAAAAATAATATAAAAAGTTGCCACAAAGTATATGAAAGTTGAATAATATTGGCATGGAACAATCAAAAATTATAGATACGACGGAGACGTATCAGCATCCCCAAGCTTAATTCCTGCTCGTCCTCGAGTAGGTAAATGATAAAAAAGATAATTTTTGATGTGGAATGCTACCTAGCATAATCTTGATCATATGTCTAATGATGGCATGAATATTAAGACACGAGTGATTCAAAGCAATAATCTATCCTTTGACATAAAGACAATAATATTTCAAGCATAACAACCAAGCAATTATGTCTTATTGAAATAACATAGCCAAAGAAAGCTCATCCCTACAAAATTATATAGTCTGGCTATGCTCCATCTTCACCACACAAAGCATTCACATCATGCACAAC
This sequence comes from Triticum urartu, assembly GCF_003073215.2. Classification (NCBI taxonomy): domain Eukaryota; kingdom Viridiplantae; phylum Streptophyta; class Magnoliopsida; order Poales; family Poaceae; genus Triticum; species Triticum urartu. The sequence goes on from NC_053024.1 coordinate 204,109,590, forward strand.
CCCGATGACAAGCCAAGCAATTGTTTCATACTTTTGACGTTCTCAAACCTTTTCAACTTTCACGCAATACATGAGTGTGAGCCATGGACATAGCACTATAGGTGGAATAGAATATGATGATGGGGGTTATGTGGAGAAGACAAAAAAAGGAAGAAAGTCTCACATCAACTAGGCGTATCAACGGGATATGGAGATGCCCATTAATAGATATCAATGTGAGGAGTAGGGATTGCCATGCAACGGATGCACTAGAGCTATAAGTATATGAAAGCTCAAACTGAGACTAAGTGGGTGTGCATCCAACTTGCTTGCTCATGAAGACCTAGGGCATTTGAGGAAGCCCATCGTTGGAATATACAAGCCAAGTTCTATAATGAAAATTCCCACTAGTATATGAAAGTGATAACTCAAGAGACTCTCTATATGAACAACATGGTGCTACTTTGAAGCACAAGTGTGGAAAAAGGATAGTAACATTGCCCCTTCTCTCTTTTTCTCTCATTTTTTTGTTTTCTCTTTTTTGTTTTTTTTTGTTTTTTTGGGCCTTCTCTTTTTTATGGCCTTTTTTTCGTCCGGAGTCTCATCCCGACTTGTGGGTGAATCATAGTCTCCATCATCCTTTCCTCACTGGGGCAATGTCCTAATAATGATGATCACCACACTTCTATTTACTTACAACTCAATATTACAACTCGATATCTAGAACAAAGATATGACTCTATATGAATGCCTCCGTCGGTGTACTGGGATGTGCAATGATCTAGCATAGCAATGACATCAAAAAATGGACAAGCCATAAAAACATCATGCTAGCTATCTTACGATCATGCAAAGCAATATGACAATGAATGCTCAAGTCATGTATATGATGATGATGAAAGTTGCATGGCAATATACTCGGAATGGCTATGGAAATGCCATGATAGGTAGGTATGGTGGCTGTTTTGAGGAAGATATAATGAGGCTTATGTGTGACAGAGCGTATCGTATCATGGGGTTTGGATGCACCGGTAAAGTTTGCACCAACTCTCGAGGTGAGAAAGGGTAATGCACGGTACCGAAAAGGCTAGCAATGATGGAAAGGTGAGAGTGCGTATAACCCATGGACTCGACATTAGTCATAAAGAACTCACATACTTATTGCAAAAATCTATTAGTCATCAAAACAAAGTACTACGTGCATGCTCCTAGGGGGATAGATTGGTAGGAAAAGGCCATCGCTCGTCCCCGACCGCCACTCATAAGGAAGACAATCAATAAACACCTCATGCTCCGACTTCGTTACATAACGGTTCACCATACGTGCATGCTACAGGGCTTGCAAACCTCAACACAAGTATTTCTCAATTTCACAGTTACTCGACTAGCATGACTCTAATATCACCACCTTTATATCGCAAAACTATTGCAAGGAATCAAACATATCATATTCAGCGATCTACAAGTTTATGTAGGATTTTATGACTAACCATGTGAATGACCAGTTCCTGTCATCTCTCTAAATAGATATAAGTGATGGAAGAGAGTTTAATTCTTTCTACGAAAGATATGCCCACACTCTAACAAATATAAGTGAAGCAAAAGAGCATTCTACAAATGGTGGTTGTCTAAGTGAAGAGAAACAGGCAATCCAAACTTCAAATGATATAAGTGAAGCACATGAAGCATTCTATAAAGCCATACTCAAAAGATATAAGTGAAGTGTAAAGAGCATTCTATAAATCAACCAAGGACCATCTCATACCAGCATGGTGCATAAAAAAACCTAAATGCAAAAGACGCTCCAAGACTTGCACATATCGCATGAACGAAACGAATCCGAAAACATACCGATACTTGTTGAAGAAAGAGGGGATGCCTTCCCAGCATCCCCAAGCTTAGAAGCTGGAGTTTCCTTGAATATTTACTTTGGGTGCCTCCGGCATCCCCAAGCTTTAGCTCCTGCCTCTCTTCCTTCTTCTCACATTGAAACCTTCTCAATCATCGAACACTTCATCCACACAAAACTTCAACAGAAAACTCGGTAAGATCTGTTAGTATAATAAAGCAAATAACTACTCTAGGTACTGTTGCAAACCAATTCATATTTTGTTTTTGCATTGTGTCTACTTTAATATAACTTTTTATGGCTTAATCCACTTATATAAATTCATAGTTTCATCAAAACAAGCAAACTATGCATCAAAAACAGAATCTGTCTAAAACAGAACAGTCTGTAGCAATCTCAATATTCACCATACTTCTGATACTTTAACAATTCTGCAAAAATTAGGAAACATAAAAAATTTGTACAGAAAGACAGTGCCAAAAGAATCTGAACCATTTGACGTTCCAGTAAAAAAAATTAAAATTCATGCACTACAGACAAAGTTTCTGTCCTGCACCGCACAAACTAACAAGCATTGTAACCATCCTAAAGGCAAACCTTGGCACATTATTTTTATAATACAATGGAATTGTGCAAGGGGATAATTATTTTTTTTGAAAAGTTTCTGTAATCAAGATTCACGAAGTTTCCATGAGCATGAACAAAGTTCAAGGCTAGCTCCCACTTCAACAATGCTTGTCTCTCTCACTTTCGCTTTTTTTCGAAAAAGCTTTGGGTTCCCCTCTTTATTTTTGTTGTTTTTAAACTATATGAAAGCACTCAACAGAAATAAATGACTCTCTAAAACTCCCGGGTTTTCTCCCAGGCAGCGCTTTCTTTAAAGCCATTAAGCTAGGCATATAGTGCTCAAGTAGTGAATCCACCCGGATCCCAAGGTATATCAAAGCCAATTTTAATTAACAATGATTTGTAATTTAGTAGTGAGCACAAAGCAACATATATCATGTAATGATGAAATCTAACTCTCTTCCTATGCATCGGCATGTCATAAAAGAACAATTCATGCACACATAGTAAAGGCCAATGCATAGTATAAACATTATCTTGCAATTTTATCGTGTGGGAAACATAGAGAGGTGGATATATAGTTCCTCTCTCATAATAATTGCAAGTAGGAGCAGCAAGCACATGTATATTATATTTATCAAAATCATCATGTGCAACGGTAAAAGGCAACCCATCAATATAATCCTTAATAACTGCAAACTTTTTCGATATAGTGTAATTGGGAGAATTCAAAAAAGATAATAGGACTATCATGTGTGGGTGCAATAGCAACAATTTCATGTTTAACATAAGGAACTATAGCAAGTTCATCTTCATAAGCATTATTCATATTGGCATCTTGGCCACAAGCATAGCAAGTATCATCAAAAAGGGATATTTCAAGAGAATCAATGGGATCATAACAGTCATCATAGCAATCATCCTTCGGTAAGCACGAAGGGGAATTAAACAATGTATGAGTTGAAGAGTTACTCTCATTAGAAGGTGGGCACGGGTGATCAATCCGCTCTTCCTCCTTTTGTTCTTCGGTCTCCTCCTCATCTTTTTCATCCAATGAGCTCACAGTTTCATCAATTTCTTCTTCCATAGACTCCTGCAAAATATTAGTCTCTTCTTGGACAGCGGAGTAGTCCTCAATATATAGTTTAACATAAGCATTAGAAGCATAATTCTCATAACAATATTCAAGTATGGCAAAATTTTCAGATTTGTAAAGAGTAGCATCATACTTTTCAATCAAAGAAGCAATTTCAGAAGCACCCTTAAAAGCAACAAATTCTTCAATTTGTTGAACATCATAGTAATTATAAACACCCTTAGCATACGAAGATACGATTCCATTATCACAAACTCACATTGATAGGGAAGGTGTTTCTTAGGGTTTTCAGAACAACAAGTAAAATCATATATTTCACATAAATTCCAAGCATAGCATTGCAAACGATGAATTTGATCCACTAAATGTTTCTCTTTTTCAGATATACAGTGTTGCACATAACAAGCATGCTCATCTAAAGATTTGCCCTCAACTAAGCTAGTTGGGGTTTCAGCACGAGCACATATGGATCGAAGATTATCCAAGTAATAAGCTTCAGCGGTGTGATAGATTTTGAGTGGTTCTTCAACCATTGGTTCAGTAGGTACAACTAATTTTTTTGGTATTTTGCGTTTCCTACCCATAACTAAAGATAGAAAACAACTAAGAACAGCAAATAAAAATTACTTAGTGATAAAGAAAACAAGCACACCCGAGAATATTCACCCCACGCTATTGCTCCCCGGCAACGGCGCCAGAAAAAGGTCTTGATAACCCACAAGTATAGGGGATCAATTATAGCCTCTTTCGATAAGTAAGAGTGTCGAACCCAACGAGGAGCTAAAGGTAGAACAAATATTCCCTCAAGTTCTATTGACCACCAATACAACTCTACGCACGCTTGACGTTCGCTTTACCGGAAACAAGTATGAAACTAGAAGTACTTTGTAGGTGTTTTTGGGTAAGCTTGCAAGAAAGTAAAGAGCACGTAAATAAAAGATAGGGGCTGTTTAGATAAAGACACAACTAATTAGTTTCAGTAAAGAGCTTTTGTCAACAAGAAGGTTATTTGTCCCTAGGCAATCGATAACTAGACCGGTAATCATTATTGCAATTTTATTTGAGGGAGAGGCGTAAGCTAACATACTTTCTCTACTTGGATCATATGCACTTATGATTGGAACTCTAGCAAGCATCCGCAACTACTAATGATTCATTAAGGTAAAACCCAACCATAGCATTAAAGCATCAAGTCCCCTTTATCCCATACGCAAACAACCTACTTACTCGGGTATGTGCTTCTATCACTCACGCCACCCACCATAAGAAAATCATAAGCATATTGCAAACCCTACAACGGGAATCCCTCATGCTTGCGCGACACGGAGAGCACCATAGGCAGCACCAATAATAAAACATACAACTCAAACCAATCACGATCATCAAATAGCCATTAGGACAAAACAGATCTACTCAAACATCATGGGATAGTCATACATCATTGGGAAATAATATATAGCGTTGAGCACCATGTTTAAGTAGAGATTACAGCAGGTAAGAGAGAGGTTACACCGCTGCATAGAGGGGGGAAGAGTTGGTGATGATGGCGGTGAAGTTGTTGGTGAAGATGGCGGTGATGATGATGGCCCCGGCAGCGCTCCGGCGCCACCGGAAGCAAGGGGAGAGGGCCCCCCTTCTTCTTCTTCTTCCTTGACCTCCTCCCTAGATGGGAGAAGGGTTTCCCCTCTGGTCCTTGGCTCCCATGGCGTGGGAGGGGCGAGAGCCCCTCCGAGATTGGATCTGTCTCTCTGTCTCTCTCTGTTTCTGCGTTCTGTTCTGGCTCTGTTTCACCGTTTCATGTATATATGGAGATCCGTCACTCCGATTGGCCTGAAACCTTCGCCTTGATTTTTTTCCGAATATTAACTTTCTTTCGGCAAAAGAAGAGCGTCAACCGCCTTACGGCGGGCTCACGAGGGTAGGGGGCGCGCCTAGGGTGAGGCAGGCGCGCCCCCTGCCTCGTGACCACCTCGGGCACTGGTTCGCGTTGATTTTCCTTCCAAATTTTCCATATTTTCCAAAAATAAGCTCCGTCCGTTTTTATCCCGTTTGGACTCCGTTTGATATAGATATTCTGCGAAACCAAAAACATGCAACAGACAGGAACTGGCACTGGGCACTGGATCAATATGTTAGTCCCAAAAATAATATAAAAAGTTGCCAAAAAGTATATGAAAGTTGAATAATATTGGCATGGAACAATCAAAAATTATAGATACGACGAAGACGTATCAGTAACTTAGTGTTATTCGAAAATTCTCCGGTTTCATGTTATTCGGAAAGAGTTTGTTAACAAGACTGATCAACCTTGTTAGTGGATTCCTTTTGATGAGCATGAGATGGATGAAGTTAGAAAGCACAACTCTCTATACCCCCCCTTTTACTTTCTGTTATTTAGATTAAATAAACCAAAAATATTATTTTCTATCTATTTTCTGAATTATCCTTGCAATAAAAAATACTCCGAAAATAAAAGTTCTCCAAATGTCCTGAAAATTATATATGATTTTTTGTAGAATATTTAAGAATTATTGGCACTGAGAACACATCAGGGGGCCACACCACCTGGCTACAAGGGTCCAGGGCGCGCCCCCTGCCTCATGGACCCCACGTGGGCCCCCTCCACTTATTCCAGCACCCACACACTTCGTCTGCCTCCAGAAAAAATCCTCCCATAGCTCAAACCCATGTTGTAGCTCATCTTGCTGTCATTTTCGATCTCCTTGCTCAAAGCCCCATTCACAAAACTGCTTTGGGGGATTGTTCTTCGGTATGTGAATCCTCCAATGGTCCAATTAGTTTTTGTTCTAGTGCTTTATTTATTGCAAATTTTTGCTGCTTAGGTCACCCTGTTCTTGAGCTTGCATGTCAAATTTATGTGGTCAACAGTAGTTTTAATGCGTGATATGGCCTCTAGGCACTTGTGGGAGTAGTTGCTATCAATCTTGTTGAGTTTGGTTCACTTTTATTTCGAGTCACTAAAAATTTCAGAAAATTTTCAGAGAGAGAAAATGAAGAAGAGATTGTTGAGGGGCTCTTCGAGCCGAAGCTCGAAGGATAAGCAAAGTGAAGAGAATAAGAAGCCCAAATATAATCTCCCTTGCACTGCGGAGGTTCGGCCGTGCGAATGGCCTTGTGATGAGTTCTTGAGAGCAGTCGGGATTTACGAGGACCCTTATTATTTGGCTGAGAATGCAGGCCTCATCGAATTCCTCCATGACCAAACAGTATCTCCTCCTCACTAATATTTTCGTGCAATTTTTTACTTTCATGCTAAGAAATCACCACCTTCAGTGGAATTTCACTTATATGATGAGGTTAAGGAGATGTCACTATATGATTTTTGTCGGGTTTGTAAGATACCCTTTGCGGGCAGCATAGAGGAACCACATTGTAATGATGTGGAGGGGTTTATTGATACGATTGTTGTAGGGGAAACGAGGAAAGTTTCTGATGCAAGTATTACTAGCATACATTTTCCTGTTCCGCGTTACTTTGCAATATTTGCTAGTAGATGCTTAATTGGTCGTGGGAACAGTGGAAATCTCAGTGCTCCTGATATTGTTATTTTGTGCCATGCTTTGTTTCATGATACCACTTTCAGTTTAGGTGCTATTGTTGCTAAATGATTAAATCTGAACCGTACAAAGGGCCCCATCATCGGAGGCATCTTTGCTTCGCGCCTTGCTGCACACTTTAGGATACCTATTAGGCATTATGAGAAAGAGGAAAAGTTGTTGCCCCCTATTTTTCTAGATTATAAGAGTATGGTAGCACATGATTTTATTGTTAAAGATAAGAAGAAGATGCTTAAGTATAAATTGATATTTGATAAAAAAATTACTACGAGATTAGTACCTTGCGTGCGCCCTCTTTGTTTAACATATTTTCAGGCATGTACCTCATTTTTCTGGAGGCCGTTTATGCATACTGGAGCCTGACACCAGCTCCAGAGCCTGAGCCGGAGCCACCCCTTGACCCTTATCGACAGTCTATTTATCGGTGGGATCCGGAGGAGATTGCCAACCAGTGGCACCTAGAGGACACTCCTCTGTACACCGGAGAGGGCAACTTTGAGCCATGGTCCTAGACCAACTTAGGCCAAAAGCCTAAGCTTGGGGGAGTACGTATTTCTCACCGACATTATATTCATGTTCACACACTCATGCCAGTTGTCGGTGCTCATACTTTTTCATTGTACTATCCATGCTAGTTTATTTTCTTTTCTAAGTCTTCTTCTTGTGTGTTTGAAAAACCTTAAGAAAAACCAAAAAAATAGTTGTAGCTTTCAACTAGTTTACTTTCCATGCCTGTAGTAGTAATTAAAAGAAATCCCAAACGATTTATCGTTCTTCTTTTGCTTGTTGGGAGCTTTCCCGTGTAAATAGTTTTGTTTCTTTCCTTTTCTTTGGGGGTCGAGAGGAGAAGACCATGATGAAAATGTTGAGTGGCTCTCATATGCATTATTGCTGATCTAACAAAGAGCCCATATTATCTTGTCTTCTCCCTTGTATTGAATGCTTGCATATTCCAGCTTAGCCCAATGCACGTGCACTATTATTATTATCCACACCATTTGGTTGTGAAAGTGAAAGGCAATAATGACGATATATGATGGACTGATTGAGATGAGAAAAGCGGGTATGAACTCGACCTATCTTGTTTTTGTAAATATGATTAGTTCATCATTCCCGATTCAGCCTATTATGAATGAAACATGTTTGCAATGACAATTAGAGATTATAGTTGCTCATGCCATGCTTAATTTGCTAGGAGTTTATAATGGTTTACCTTGTGTGCCAACATGCTATTAAAACGGTTGTGATGTGGTATGATGGGGTGGTATCCTCCTTTGAACGATTCGAGTGGCTTGACTTGGCACATGTTCACACATGTAGTTGAAACAAAATCAACATAGCCTCCACGATATTTATGTTCATGGTGAATTATATCCTACTCATGCTTTCACTCAGTGTTGATTAATTTTAATGCATTTTCATGACTGTTGTCGCTCTCTAGTTGGTCGCTTCCCAGTCTATTTCTAGTCTTCACTTGTACTAAGCGGGAATACTCCTTGTGCATCCACTTCCATAAACCCCAAAAGTTATTCCATCTGAGTCCACCATACCTTCCTATATGCGGTATCTACCTGCCGTTCCAAGTAAATTTGTATGTGCCAAACTCTAAACCTTCAAATAAAATTCTATTTTGTATGCTCGAATAGCTCATGTATCAACTAGGGTTGTCTATATCTTCCATGCTAGGTGGGTTATTCTCACAAGGAGTGGACTCCGCTCCTCATTCACGAGAAAATGGCTGGTAACCAGGATGCCCAGTCCCATGCTTAAATTAAAATAATTGCAAACAAAACTCCCCCAGGATGTTGTTAGTTGGAGGCACATGTTGTTTCGAACAAGCCATGGATTGATGTTTGTTGGTGGTGGGGGAGTATAAACTTTACCATTCTGTTTGGGAACCGCCTATAATGTGTGTATATCGAGATCTCTTGGTTGTTATGTTGATAATGAAAGTATGCCACTCAAAATATTATTTATCTCTATTTCAAAACTCGAGCTCTGGCACCTCTACAAATCCCGGCTTCCCTCTGCGAAGGGCCTATCTATTTACTTTTATGTTGAGTCATCATCCTCTCATTAAAAAGCACCAGTTGGAGAGCACCGCTGTCATTTGCATGCATTACTATTAATTTACATTGAGTATGACTATGAATGGATCTCTTTTACCATGAATTACATTGTTCAGTCAGTCCTAGAGCTTCAGAGGTGCTCTGCATTTATGTTTAGCGGTCTCAGAAAGGGCTAGCGAGATACCATCTTGTTATATCATATTATGATTATTTTGAGAAAGTGTTGTCATCCGAGATTTATTATTATTGCTCGCTAGTTGATTATGCAATTGATATGAGTAAACATGAGACCTAAATGTTATTGTGAATATGGTTAGTTCATAATATTTGCTGAAAACATGAATGCTGGCTTTACATATTTACAACAACAAGATCAAACAGAGTTTGTAAAAGTTTTTCTTTATCACTTTCAGTTTGTCAACTGAATTTCTTGAGGACAAGCAAATGTTTAAGCTCGGGGGAGTTGATATGTCTCCATCGTACTACTTTTCCAAACACTTTTGCCCCTTTTTGGACTCTAACTTGCATGATATGAATGGAACTAACCCGGACTGACGTTGTTTACAGCAAAATTGCCATGGTGTTATTTTTGTGCAGAAATAAAAGTTCTTGGAATGACCTGAAACTTCACGGAGAATATTTTTGGAATTTATAAAAAATAATGGCGAAAGAATCAACACCAGGGGGCCCACACCCTGTCCACGAGGGCGCAGCGCGCCCCCTGCCTCGTGGGCCCCCTGAGGCTCCATCGACTTCAACCCCAACTCTATATATTCACGTTTGGGGAGAAAAAAATCAGAGAGAAGTATTCATCACGTTTTATGATACGGAGCCGCCGCCAAGCCCTAATCTCTCTCGGGAGGGCTGATCCGGAGTCCGTTCGGGGCTCCGGAGAGGGGAATCCGTCGCCATCATCATCATCAACCTCCCTCCATCACCAATTTCATGATGCTCACCGCCGTGTGTGAGTAATTCCATCGTAGGCTTGCTGGACGGTGATGGGTTGGATGAGATTTATCATGTAATCGAGTTGGTTTTGTTAGGGTTTGATCCCTAGTATCCATTATGTTCTAAGATTGATGTTGCTATGACTTTGATATGCTTAATGCATGTCACTAGGGCCCGAGTGCCATGATTTCAGATCTGAACCTATTATGTTTTCATGAATATATGCGAGTTCTTGATCCTATTCTGCAAGTCAATAGTCACCTACTATGTGTTATGATCCGGTAACCCCGAAGTGACAATAATCGAGACCACTCCCGGTGATGACTATAGTTTGAGGAGTTCATGTATTCACTAAGTGTTAATGATTTGTTCCTGTACTCTATTAAAAGGAGGCCTTAATATCCCTTAGTTTCCAATAGGACCCCGCAGCCACGGGAGGGTAGGATAAAAGATGGCATGCAAGTTCTTTTCCATAAGCATGTATGCCTATATTCGGAATACATGCCTACATTGCATTGATGAACTAGAGCTAGTTCTGTGTCACCCTATGTTATAACAGTTGCATGAGGAATCGCATCCGATATAATTATCCATCACTGATCCATTCCCTACGAGCTTTTCACATATTGATCTTTGCTTAGTTACTTTTCCATTGCCACTGTTACAATCACTACAAAAACTACTAATGTTACTTTTGTCACCGTTACCGCTACTTCCATATTACTTTGCTACTAAATACTCCGCTGCAGATATAAAGCCTTTGAGGTGTGGTTGAATTGACAACTCAACTGTTAATACTTGAGAATATTCTTTGGCTCCCCTTGTGTCGAATCAATAAATTTGGGTTGAATACTCTACCCTCGAAAACTGTTGTGATCCCTATACTTGTGGGTTATCATCAATCCCTTCACGGTTACTTGCAAAGTGAGATCTGATAGAGATAGATAAACGGGAAAGTAAATATTTTTGGTATTTCTGGTTTATAGATCGGAAAGTAAAAGATTGCAAACTAGTAAATCGGAAACTAATAGTATGGCAAATAGAACTTGTATGATGGAAAATAGACCCGGGGGCCATAGGTTTCACTAGAGGCTTCTCTCATGATAGCAAATAATACGATGGGTGAACAAATTACTGCCAAGCAATTGATAGGAAAGTGCAAAGTTAGGACGATATCTAAGGCAATGATCATGAATATAGGCATCACGTCCGTGTCAAGTAGACCGAAACAATTCTACATCTACTACTATTACTCCACACATCGACAGCTATGCAGCATGCATTTAGAGTATTAAGTTCATAAAGAACGGGGTAACACATTAACCAAGATGACATGATGTAGAGGAATTAACTCAAGCAATATGATGAAAACCCCATCTTTTTATCCTCGATGGCAACAATGCAATATGTGCCTTGCTGCCCCTACTGTCACTGGAAATGACACCGTATGATTTAACCCAAAGCTAAGCACTTTTCCCATTGCAAGAAAAACCATTCTAGTTGGCCAAACCAAACCGATAGTTCGAAGAGAATTACAAAGATATCAAATCATGCATAAAAGAATTCAGAGGAGATTCAATAATATTCATAGATAATCTGATCTCGGCAAACACACCGCAAAAGAGTATTACTGATACGTCTCCAACGTATCTATAATTTTTGATATCTCCATGCTATTATATTATCTATTTTGGATGTCAATGGGCTTTATTTTACACTTCTATATCATTTTTGGGACTAACCTACTAACCGGAGGCCCAGCCCAAATTGCTGTTTTTTGGCCTATTTTAGGGTTTCGAAGAAAAGGAATATCAAACGGAGTCTAAACGGAATGAAACCTTCGGGAACATGATTTTCTCAACAAACGTGATCCAGGGGACTTGGAGTGGGTGTTAAGAAACAAGGGAGGAAGGCACGAGGCAGGGGGCGCGCCTACCCCCCTAGGCACGCCCTTCACCCTCGTGGGCCCTCCGTTGCTCCACCGACGTGCTTCTTCCTCCTATATATATTCACATACCCCCCCCCCAAACATCCAGGAGCACCACGAAAACCTAATTCCACCGCCGCAACCTTCTGTACTCGAGAGATCCCATCTCGGGGCCTTTTCCGGAGCTCCGCCGGAGGGGGCATTGATCACGGAGGGCCTCTAGATCAACTCCATGGCCTCTCCGGTGATGTGTGAGTAGTTTACTTTAGACCTACGGGTCCATAGTTGTAACACCCACGATGCGGCTATATCTCCCACATGTCGGAGCACGACTTAGAGGCATAACCGCATTGTAGGCATGCCGCAAGAGGGGTAATCTTTACACATCCCATGTACTAACTAAGAAAGATATAAAGAGTTGGCTTACAATCGCCACTTCAGACAATACATTAATATAGCATTACATCATCCAGAATGAAATCAAGGCCCGACTATGGAACCAACAAAAAAGAAGACCACCCCTAATGCTAGATCCCCGATCGCCCCAACTGGGCTCCACTACTGATCGTCTGGAAAGGAAACGTAGTAATGTCCTGAGTCCTCGTCGAACTCCCACTTGAGTTCAGTCGCATCTCCTGGAATGACATCATCGAGACCTTCATCTGGTTTTGGAAGTAATCTGTGAGTCACGGGGACTCAACGGTCTCACACCCTCGCGATCAAGACTATTTAAGCTTATGGGTAGGGAAAAGGTATGTGAGGTGGAGCTGCAACAAGCACTAGCATATATGGTGGCTAACTTACGCAAATGAGAGCTAGAAGAGAAGCAAAGCACGGTCGTGATCTAGAAATGATCAAGAAGTGATCCTGAAACTACTTACGTTCAAGCATAACACAAGAACCATGTTCACTTCCCGGACTCCGCCGGAAAGAGACCATCACGGCTACACACGCGGTTGATGCATTTTAATTAAGTTAAGTGTCAAGTTCTCTACAACCAGACATTAACAAATTCCCATCTGCCCATAACCACGGGCACGGCTTTCGAAAGTTCAAAACCCTGCAGGGGTGTCCCAACTTAGCCCATCACAAGCTCTCACGGTCAACGAAGGATATTCCTTCTCCCAGGACGACCCGATCAGACTCGGAATCCCGGTTACAAGACATCTCGACAATGGTAAAACAAGACCAGCAAGACCACCCGCTGTGCCGACAAATCCCGATAGGAGCTGCACATATCTCGTTCTCAGGGCACACCGGATAAGCTAAGCGTACGGGAGCCAACGTAACCCAAGTTGCCAAGGGACGGCCCCGCACGGTGCTCTAGGTTGGACCAACAATTAGAGAAGCACTGGCCCGGGGGTTTAAAATAAGGAACAATTGTATTCGTGCCCCTAGTTGGGTCACACTCGACTGATTTGCCCCTATTTTTTCAACAATTGCAGTTTTGCCCAGCTCACTTCACTCGCCTTGTGTTTTCGCCCTTCCGGGGCGGTTCCGACCAATCACGGTTCGCCACGTGGCGACTGCTCACTGGTCGGAACCGCCCCGGAAGGGCAAAAACACAAGGCGAGTGAAGTGAGCTGGGCAAAACCACAATTGTTGAAAAAATAGGGGCAAATCAGTCGAGCGTGACCCAACTAGGGGCACGAATACAAAAATCCCTTAAAATAAAGATGACCCTTGAGTCTGCAGAACCCAAGGGAAAAAGGCTTAGGTGGCAAATGTTAAAACGAAGGTTGGGCCTTGCTGGAGGAGTTTTATTCAAAGAGAACTGTCAAGGGGTTCCCATTATAACCCAACCGCGTAAGGAACGCAAAATCAAGGGACATAACACCGGTATGACGGAAAACTAGGGCGACAAGACTGGAACAAAACACCAGGCATAAGGCCGAGCCTTCCACCCTTTACCAAGTATATAGGTGCATTAAAGTAAACAAGATATAATAATGATATCCCAACAATAAACATGTTCCAACAAGGAACAAACTCCAATCTTTACCTGCAACTAGCAACGCTATAAGAGGGGCTGAGCAAAGCGATAACATAGCCAAACAACGGTTTGCTAGGACAAGGTGGGTTAGAGGTTTGACATGGCAATATGGGAGGCATGATATAGCAAGTGGTAGGTATCGCGGCATAGGCATAGCAATAGAGCGAGCAACTAGCAAGCAAAGATAGAAGTGATTTCGAGGGTATGGCCATCTTGCGTGCAAAGTTCTCCAAGTTGACGTAAGCTTGATCCTCGTAACCGTACTCAACGGGTTCCTCGATCACGTACTCATCTCCCGGCTCTACCAAAGCAAGAACACAAGCAAAGGGAACCACAATCAACCATGGTGCAATGCGCAAGCAACATGATGCAAAACAAGGCATGATATGCGGGATGTACTATGCAATGCATATGCGTGCTCCAGAAGGAAAAGATTGAACCAGGACTCAACTTGGCAAACCAAGAGTGCCGCTGGAAAGATGAGTTGATTTCGGTCAAAATCGATATAAAGATCACCGGAATCAGATGCACGGTTTGCAAATGGCAAGCAAAACAATAATGACACTATTCTGCGATTAACAGCACGATGCCACCTAGAATGCAACAAGAAACTAAGCTACTGCACTCCAACATAGCAACAAAGCACATGGCAGTGATCCACTCAAGATGCTTGACAAAAGATGAACACTGAGCTACGGCTAAATCACACAATAGCAGGTTCAAACAAGCATGGCAAAAGTGAAAAAGATATCAGGTTCACAGACTTAGTGAAAATAACAACATGTCAGGAATTAACATCAGGAAGCAAAGTTTAGAGCAAGATAACAACATGCTACAGGTACATATCATGGCAAAGCAAGGCATGGCATGAAACTACTCAAAGCATATAACAAAAGTTCCTTACTGACCATAAGCCAAAAAGGATCAGAAGATATGATGGCACCCATGTAAACATTCCGTTAACAGATTCGGACTTAGCGGAAAACTGGACATGGCATAAACAGAGTTACGTAGGCATGTTTGCGAGCTCGATGCACTCACCACAAGGCATTGCATGACAAACTAAGCATACACCCAGCAAGAAGACATGTGCTCATAATCTGATGAGAAACATAAACTAACATTATGAAGCACTCTTGCAACAGCATTTTAGGCATCAAGATGGACTCAAACAAGCATGGTGCAATGGAACAAAATGAAGAGGACAACCTGATGAACATTTTGATATATCACACGCGCAAAACGGAGCTATGGATGATGAGATATGGCATGATGAACAGAGCAACATAATGCAAAAGTTTCGGGACTTAGAGAAATTCAACCTCGGGGAAAAATTCAACGGGGCACGGGAACCGAGGCTCGCTGGTGCGGGGCTCGCCGGACATGGCGGGGAAGGAAGCGGGGCTCGCCGGAGATGGCGGATCCGGGCCGGACCTCGCCGGATCCGGCCGGATCCCGAAGCGGGGAGGCGGAGGAGGTCGCCGGCGGGCGCGGGGCGAGGCCGGTGCTCGGGGCGCAGGGCGGCGGCGGCCGGCGGCGAGCTGCGTGGCGGCGGCGGAGCACTGAGCGGCGAGGGGCGGCGCCGGCGGGCGGATCCGCGGGCTCGGGCATGGGGGCAGAGGCCCGACCCGGGCAGCGGCAAGCTTCGGGCCCCGCAGGCCTGCTGCGGGCTGCGGCGGGCCGGCCGCGCGGGGACGGCGGCGGTGACACGTGGCGACAGCTGGTTGGTCCGGGCGGCGGTGCGGACACGTCCGACCGTCTCGGACGTGTCCGGCGGCGGCGGGGGAAGTGGGAGCTAGGGTTTGGACCCGAAATTTCGGAGGGGGAGGCCTATTTATACATAGAAGGAGCTAGGAGACTCCAAATGGAGTGAGGTTTTCGGTCACGCGATCATGATCGAACGACCGAGAGGATGGAGGGGGTTTATGTGGGTTTCGGGCCACTTTGGAGGGGTGTTGGGCTGCAACGCACACGAGGCCTTTACGGTTCCTCGGTTAACCGTTGGAGTATCAAACAGACTCCAAATGGCACGAAACTTGACAAGCGGTCTACTAATGGTATACCAAGGCCACTTGGCAAGTCTTGGTCCAATCCGAGAATGTTTAACACCCGCACACGAAAAGAGGCAAAAGGGGACGCCGGAGGACGTAGGAGTGCCGGAATGCAAAACAGACAACGGGGAACATGCTCGGATGCATGAGACGAACACGTATGAAAATGCGATGCACATGATGACATGATAAGAAATGCATGACACGCAAACAAATGACAAGGAAACAACAGCGAATAACTGGAGGACACCTGGCGCATCGGTCTCGGGGCATTACAATAGTTATTAGCTAGATGGCTTCTTCTCTCTCTTTGGATCTCAATACAAAGTTCTCCTAGATCTTCTTGGAGATCTATTCGATGTAATCTTCTTTTGCGGTGTGTTTGTCGATATCCGATGAATTGTGGGTTTAGATCCAGATTATCTATGAACAATACTTGATTCTCCTCTGAATTCTTTTATGTATGATTGGTTTATCTATGCAAGTCTCTTCGAATTATCAGTTTGGTTTGGCCTACTAGATTGATCTTTCTTGCAATGGGAGAAGTGCTTAGCTTTGGGTTCAATCTTGCGGTGCTCGATCCCAGTGACAGAAAGGGAACCGACACGTATTGTATTGTTGCCATCGAGGATAAAAAGATGGGGTTTATATCATATTGCATGAGTTTATCCCTCTACATCATGTCATCTTCCTTAAAGCATTACTCTGTTCTTATGAACTTAATACTCTAGATGCATGCTGGATAGTGGTCGATGTGTGGAGTAATAGTAGTAGATGCAGAATCATTTCGGTCTACTTGTCGCAGACGTGATGCCTATATACATGATCATACCTAGATATTTTCATAACTATGCTCAATTCTATCCATTAGTAGTAGATGCAGAAGTAATTCGTTTACCCACCGTAATACTTATGCTCTTGAGAGAAGCCACTAGTGAAACCTATGGCCCCGGGTCTATATTCCATCATATTAATCTTCCAACACTTAGTTGTTTCCTTTGCCGTTTATTTTACTTTGCATCTTTATTTCTCTTTATCATAAAAATACCAAATATATTATCTTATCAGATCTCACTCTCGTAAGTGACCGTGAAGGGCTTGACAACCCCTTTATCCCGTTGGTTGCGAGGTTCTTATTTGTTTGTGTAGGTGCGTGGGACTTGAGCGTGATCTCCTACTGGATTGATACATTGGTTCTCAAAAACTGAGGGAAATACTTACGCTACTTTGTTGCATCACCCTTTCCTCTTCAAGGGAAAACCAACGCAGTGCTCAAGAGGTAGCAAGAAGGATTTCTGGCGCCGTTGACGGGGAGATTCGTGCCAAGTCAAGTCTAGATTTGACTCTCAACAACGAGTCATTTCAGGTGTCGTTGCCAAGTCAAGACATACCAAGTACCCATCACAAACTCTTATCCCTCGCAATACATTATTTGCCATTTGCCTCTCGTTTTCCTCTCCCCCACTTCACCCTTGCTATTTTATTTGCCTTTCTTCTGCTCGTCTTTCCATTTGCTTTGATGTCTTACTTGGCTCGTTTTCTCGTTTGGATGGAATAGTTGTTTATTTATTACTAAACAGAGAACCTAAACATCTATGGATCCTCATCAACTTGCTAATCTTTTTAAGAGATCAAATTATGATGAACCAATTGCTAGTGAGTTTTGTGCACTAGATTATCTTTATGAAGTTTTGCTTGAAATTCATGAATCTAAAAATTGTGATAAAGTACTTTATGGAGTGATTCACGATGAATCTTTGAATAAAAAGCATGATTGCAATGATGATAGTATAAATTATATTAATGTCAATTGTGCTTATTATATGCAAAACCCTAAGCTTGGGGATGATAGTTTTGCTATGTCTACTACTTGTTGCAAGGACCATGATTGGGGTGATTCTTCTTTCGATCTTGAAAAATTATTTAAGCCCCATGATGAATATGAGATTGATAATAGTGTTTGCAATATTATTGAAAGTGGGTTTGGAAGAATGTCAACTTTATATCCCACATATTTGGAGAATGTTCAATCTTATGAAAATTTTGATAAAAGTGGGTTTGGTGAAATCATGAATTAAGTTAATGTTAATCCCACTATTTTGGAAGAGTGACAACTTTGCATGCATGTGGATCGTGTTGAAAATATTTTATGTGATAGCTATTTTGTTGAATTTTCTTATGATACTACATGTAATTATTTTGAGAGAGGAAAATATGGTGGTAGAAATTTTCATGTTACTAAATTACCTCTCGTTATGTTGAGATTGCTACTGTTTCATTCCGCTTTCTTGCATATGCTAATTTTTGCTTGCCTTGATAATTTGTTTGCCTATAAGATGCCTATGCATAGGAAGTATGTTAGACTTAGATGTGCTTGTCACATGTTTTATGATGCTCTCTTTGTGCTTCAATTCTTGTCTTTCATGTGAGCATCGTTGAAATCTTATGCCTAGCTATAAGGCTTTAAAGAAAAGCGCTTGTTGGGAGACAACCCAATATTTTTACTTGCTGTTATTTAATAAATACTTTATCTAGCCTCTGTTTTGGTTGTGTTTTTGTGTTTAATTAGTGTTTGTACCAAGTAGTACCGTTGGGAAGACTTGGGGAAAGTCATTTTGATCTTGCTGTAAAAAACAAAAACTTTAGCGCTCATGAGAATCGCTGCCATTTTTATTTGGAAAGTGCTATTTGGTTAATTATTTTTGAAGATGATTAATAGATAAATTCCTCACGTCCAGAAATTTATTTTAGAATTTTTGGGGTTCCAAAAGTTGTGTTAGTTACATATTACTACAGACTATTCTGTTTTTGACCGATTCTGTTTTTCGTGTGTTGTTTGCTTATTTTGATGAATCTATGGCTAGTAAAAGAGTTTATAAACCATATAGAAGTTGTAATACAGTAGGTTTAACACCAATATAAATAAAGAATGAGTTCATTACAGTACCTTGAAGTGGTGTTTTGTTTTCTTTTGCTAACGGAGCTCACGAGATTTTCAATTTTGAGTTTTGTGTTGTGAAGTTTTCAAGTTTTGGGTAAAGGTTTGATGGATTATGGAACAAAGAGTGGCAAGAGCCTAAGCTTGGGGACGCCCATGGCACCCCAAGGTAAATTCAAGGACACCAAAAAGCCTAAGCTTGGGGATGCCCCGGAAGGCATCCCCTCTTTCGTCTTCGTCAATCGGAAACTTTACTTGGAGCTATATTTTTATTCACCACATGATATGTTTTTTGCTTGGAGCGTCTTGTATGATTTGAGTCTTTGCTTTTTAGTTTACTACAATCATCCTTTCTGTACACACCTTTTGAGAGAGACTCACATGATTTGAAATTTATTAGAATACTCTATGTGCTTCACTTATATCTTTTGAGCTATATAGTTTTTGCTCTAGCACTTCACTTATATCTTTTAGATCACGGTGGTAGATTTGTTTTATAGAAACTATTGTTCTCTCATGCTTCACTTGTATTATTTTGAGAGTCCTTTAGAACAACATGGAAATTTTCTATAATATAAAAACTTTCATACAAGTGAATTGAATACTATGAGAAGTTTGATACTTGATAATTGTTTGAGATATGGAGATGGTGATATTAGAGTCATGCTAGTTGAGTAGTTGTGAATTTGAGAAATACTTGTATTGAAGTTTGTGATTCCCGTAGCATGCACGTATGGTGAATCGTTATGTGATGAAGTCAGAGCATGCTTTATTTATTGATTGTCTTCCTTATGAGTGGCGGTCGGGGACGAGCGATGGTCTTTTCCTACCAATCTATCCCCCTAGGAGCATGCGCGTAATACTTTGCTTTGATAACTTGTAGATTTTTGCAATAAGTATGTGAGTTCTTTATGACTAATGTTGAGTCCATGGATTGTACGCACTCTCACCCTTCCACCATTGCTAGCCTCTCTAGTATCGCGCAACTTTCGCCGGTACCATAAACCCACCATATACCTTCCTCAAAACAGCCACCATACCTACCTATTATGGCATTTCCATAGCCATTCTGAGATATATTGCCATGCAACTTTCCACCATTCCGTTATTATGACACGCTTCATCGTTGTCATATTGCTTGCATGCATGATCATGTAGTTGACG
Source organism: Triticum urartu (assembly GCF_003073215.2). Lineage (NCBI taxonomy): Eukaryota > Viridiplantae > Streptophyta > Magnoliopsida > Poales > Poaceae > Triticum > Triticum urartu. Next base: position 204,129,749 of record NC_053024.1, read on the forward strand.
TCGCATTTGTGGAAAAGCCACCGTTCATAACTCTTCATACCTGTCACGCATGCATCATTGCACATCCCAGTACACTGCTGGAGGCATTCACATAGAGTCATATTTTGTTCTAAGTATTCAGTTGTAATTCTTGAGTTGTAAGTAAATAAAGTGTGATGATCATCATTATTAGAGCATTGTCCCAAGTGAGGAAAGGATGATGGAGACTATGATTCCCCCACAAGTCGGGATGAGACTCCAGACAAAAAAAAGAAAAAGAAAGAAAAGAGGCCAAAAAAGAAAAAAAAATAGGCCCAAATAAAAAATGAGAGAAAAAGAGAGAAGGGACAATGCTACTATCCTTTTCCACACTTGTGCTTCAAAGTATCACCATGTTCTTCATATAGAGAGTCTCTTATGATATCACTTTCATATACTAGTGGGAATTTTTCATTATAGAACTTGGCTTGTATATTCCAATGATGGGCTTCCTCAAAATGCCCTAGGTCTTCGTGAGCAAGCAAGTTGGATGCACACCCACTTACTTTCTTTTGTTGAGCTTTCAAATACTTATAGCTCTAGTGCATCCGTTGCATGGCAATCCCTACTCACTCACATTGATATCTATTGATGGGCATCTCCATAGCCCGTTGATACGCCTAGTTAATGTGAGACTATCTTCTCCCTTTTTGTCTTCTCCACAACCACCATTCTATTCCACGTAGTGCTATATCCATGGCTCACGCTCATATATTGCGTGAAGATTGAAAAAGTTTGAGAACATCAAAAGTATGAAACAATTGCTTGGCTTGTCATCGGGGTTGTGCATGATTTAAATATTTTGTGTGGTGAAGATAGAGCATAGCCAGACTATATGATTTTGTAGGGATAACTTTCTTTGGCCATGTTATTTTGAGAAGACATGATTGCTAAGTTAGTATGCTTGAAGTATTATTATTTTTATGTCAATATTAAACTTTTATCTTGAATCTTTCGGATCTGAACATTCATGCCACAATAAAGAAAAATTACATTGAGAAATATGTTTGAAAGCATTCCACATAAAAAGTTCTTCTTTTATCATTTACCTACTCGAGGACGAGCAGGAATTAAGCTTGGGGATGCTTGATACGTCTCCAACGTATCTATAATTTTTGATTGCTCCATGCTATTATATTACCTATTTTGGATGTCAATGGGCTTTATTTTACACTTTTATATCATTTTTGGGACTAACCTACTAACCGGAGGCCGAGCCCAAATTGCTGTTTTTTGCCTATTTTAGGGTTTCGAAGAAAAGGAATATCAAACGGAGTCCAAATGGAATGAAACCTTCGGGAACGTGATTTTCTCAACAAACGTGATCCAGGAGACTTGGAGTGGGCGTCAAGAAACAAGGGAGGAAGGCACGAGGAAGGGGGCGCGCCCTCCACCCTCGTGGGCCCCATGTTGCTCCACTGACGTACTTCTTCCTCCTATATATATCCACGTACACCCCAAACATCCAGGAGCACCATGAAAACCTAATTCCATCGCCGCAACCTTCTGTACTCGAGAGATCCCATCTCGGGGCCTTTTACGAGCTCCGCCGGAGGGCGCATTGATCACGGAGGGCCTCTAGATCAACTCCATGGCCTCTCCGGTGATGTGTGAGTATTTTACTTCAGACCTACGGGCCCATAGTTATTAGCTAGATGGCTTCTTCTCTCTCTTTGGATCTCAATACAATGTTCTCCTCGATCTTCTTAGAGATCTATTCGATGTAAGATTCTTTTGCGGTGTGTTTGTCGAGATCCGATGAATTGTGGGTTCATGATCCAGATTATCTATGAACAATATTTGATTCTCCTCTGAATTCTTTTATGTATGATTGGTTTATCTTTGCAAGTCTCTTCACATTATCAGTTTGGTTTGGCCTACTAGATTGATCTTTCTTGCAATTGGAGAAGTGCTTAGCTTTGTGTTCAATCTTGCGGTGCTCGATCCCAGTGACAGAAAGGGAACCGACATGTATTGTATTGTTGCCATCGAGGATAAAAAGATGGGGTTTATATCATATTGCATGAGTTTATCCCTCTACATCATGTCATCTTTCTTAAAGCATTACTCTGTTCTTATGAACTTAATACTCTAGATGCATGCTGGATAGCGGTCGATGTGTGGAGTAATAGTAGTAGATGCAGAATCGTTTCGGTCTACTTGTCGCGGACGTGATGCCTATATACATGATCATACCTAGATATTCTCATAACTATGCTCAATTCTATCCATTGCTCGACAGTAATTCATTTACACATCGTAATACTTATGCTCTTGAGAGAAGCCACTAGTGAAACCTATGGCCCCCGGGTCTATCTTCCATCGTATTAATCTTCCAACACTTAGTTATTTCCTTTGCCATTTATTTTACTTTGCATCTTTATTTCTCTTTATCATAAAAATACCAAAAATATTATCTTATCATATCTATCAGATCTCACTCTCGTAAGTGACCGTGAAGGGCTTGACAACCCCTTTATCGCGTTGGTTGCGAGGTTCTTATTTGTTTGTGTAGGTGCGTGGGACTTGAGCGTGATCTCCTACTGGATTGATACCTTGGTTCTCAAAAACTGAGGGAGATACTTACGCTACTTTGCTGCATCATCCTTTCCTCTTCAAGGGAAAACCAACGCAGTGCTCAAGAGGTAGCAATTACATCGAATAGATCTCCAAGAACATCGAGGAGAACATGGTATTGAGAATCAAAGAGAGAGAAGAAACCATCTAGCTACTAGCTATGGACCTGTAGGTCTGAGGTAAAATATTGACGCTTCATCGGAAGGGCAATAGAGTTGATGTAGAAGCCCTCCGTGATCGAATCCCCCTCCGGCTGGACGCCGGAAAAGGTCCCTAGATGGGATCTCACGGGTATAGAAGGTTGCGGCGGTGGGAAAGTGTTTTTGTGGCTTCCTCTAGTGGTTTGCCGATAGAAGAGTATCTATAGGCGAAATAATTAGGTCGGTGGAGTCACGAGGGGCCCACAATGGTGGGGGCGCGCCCTACCCCCCTGGGCACGCCCTCCGTCCTTGTGGCTGCCTTGTGGATCTTATGACTTCATCTCCAAATCTCTTGGTTGTCTTCTGGTCCACGAAAAATCATCGTGAAGGTTTTATTCCGTTTGGACTCCGTTTGGTATTCCTTTTCTGCGAAACTCAAAAACAGGGAAAAACATGAACTGACGTTGGACTCTAGGTTAAGAAGTTAGTCCAAAAAATAATATAAAATAGGATATTAATGCATATAAAACATCCAAAAAAGAGAATATAATAGCATGGAACAATAAAAAATTATAGATACGTTGGAGACGTATCAAGCATCCCCAATCTTAATTCTTGCTCGTCCTCAAGTAGGTAAATGATAAAAACAGAATTTTTTTACTATGGAATTCTACCTAACATATTTATCCATGTAATCTCTTTATTGTGGCATGAATGTTCAGATCCGTGTGATTCAAAACAAAAGTTTAATACTGACATAAAAACAATAATACTTCAAGCATACTAACAAGTCAATTATGTCTTCTCAAAATTACATGGCCAAAGAAAGCTTATCCCTACAAAATAATATAGTCTGGCTATGCTCCATCTTCATAACAAAACATATTTAAATCATGCACAACCCCGATGACAAGCCAGGCAATTGTTTCATACTTTTGATGTTCTTAAACTTTTTCAACTTTCACGCAATTCATGAGCGTGAGCCATGGACATAGCACTATAGGTGGAATAGAAGGTGGTTGCCGAGAAGACAAAAAGAAGGAGATAGTCTCACGTCAACTAGGCGTATCAACTGGCTATGGAGATGCCCATCAATAGATATCAATGTGAGTGAGTAGGGATTACCATGCAACGTATGCACTAGAGCTATAAGTTTATGAAAGCTCAACAAGAAGCTAAGTGGGTGTGCATCCAACTTGCTTGCTCACAAAGACCTAGGGCAATTTGAGGAAGACCATCATTTGAATATACAAGCCAAGTTCTATAATGAAAAATTCCCACTAGTATATGAAAGTGACAATATAGGAGACTCTCTATCATGAAGATCACGGTGCTACTTTGAAGGACAAGTGTGGCAAAAGGATAGTAGCATTGCCCCTTCTCTCTTTTCTCTCATTTTTTATTTGGGCTCTCTATCATTTTTGGCCTTATTTTTCTTTTTCGTCTGGAGTCTCATCCCGACTTGTGGGGGAATCATAGTCTCCGTCATCCTTTCCTCACATGGGACAATGCTCTAATAATGAAGGTCACCACACTTTTATTTACTTACAACTCAAGAATTACAACTCGATACTTGTAAAAAATATGACTCTATATGAATACCTCCGGCGGTGTACCGGGATGTGCAATGAATCAAGAGTGACATGTATGAAAGAATTATGAACGGTGGCTTTGCCACAAATATGATGTCAACTACATGATCATGCAAAGCAATATGACAATGATGGTGTGTGTCATAATAAATGGAACGGTGGAAAGTTGCATGGCAATATATCTCAGAATGGCTATGGAAATGTCATAATAGGTAGGTATGGTGGCTGTTTTGAGAAAGGTATATGGTGGGTTTATGGTACCGGTTAATGTTGCGTGGCACAAGAGAGGCTAGCAATGGTGGAAGGGTGAGAGTGTGTATAATCCATGGACTCAACATTAGTCATAAAGAACTCACATACTTATTGCAAAAATCTATTAGTTATCAAAATGAAGTACTATGCACATGCTCCTAGGGGGGTAGATTGGTAGTAAAATACCATCGCTCGTTCCCGACCGCCACTCATAAGGAAGACAATCAATAAATAAATCATGCTCCGACTTCATCACAACGGTTCACCATACGTGCATGCTACGGGAATCACAAACTTCAACACAAGTATTTCTCAAATTCACAATTACTCACTAGCATGACTCTAATATCACCATAATTATATCTCAAAACAATCGTAAGGAATCAAACTTCTCATAGTATTCAATGCACTTTATATGAAAGTTTTTATTATATCCTCTTGGATGCCTATCATATTAGGACTAAATTTATAACCAAAGCAAATTACCATGCTGTTCAAAGACTCTCAAAATAATATAAGTGAAGCATGGGAGTTCATCAATTTCTATAAAATATAACCACCATTGTGCTCTAAAAAGATATAAGTGAAGCACTAGAGCAAAATTGCCTAGCTCAAAAGATATAAGTGAAGCACATAGAGTATTCTAATAAATCACGATTCACGCGTGTGTCTCTCAAAAGGTGTGTACAGCAAGGATGATTGTGGCAAACTAAAAATCAAAGACTCAAATCATACAAGACGCTCCAAGCAAAACACATATCATGTGGTGAATAAAAATACAGCCTCAAGTAAAGTTACCGATAGACGAAGACAAAAGAGGGGATGCCTTCCGGGGCATCCCCAAGCTTAGGCTCTTGGTTTTACTTAAATAATACCTTGGGGTGCCTTGGGAATCCCCAAGCTTAGGCTCTTGCCACTCCTTATTCCATATTCCATCAGTTCCTTACCCAAAACTTGAAAAGTTCACAACACAAAACTCAACAGAAAATCTCATAAGCTCCGTTAGTATAAGAAAATAAATTACCACTTTTAGTACTGTTGTGAAATCATTCTTTATTTATATTGGTGTAATATCTACTGTATTCCAACTTTTCTGTGGTTCATACCCCCGATACTAGCCATATAATCATCAAAATAAGCAAACAACGCATAGAAAACAGAATCTGTCAAAAATAGAACAATCTGTAGCAATTTGTAACTCTCAAATACTTCTGTAACTCCAAAAACTAAGAAAAATTAGGACAACCTAAGCAATTTGTTTATAAATATCCTTTAAACATAATCAGTATTTTATCGCGTTTCTGCTAAAAACTAAAATTAATTTCTTGGGCGCAAATGTTTCTGTTTTTCAGCAAGATCAAATCAACTATCACCATAAGCTATCCCAAAGGTCTTACTTGGTAGAAACACTAATTAAAATAGAAAACCACATCTAACCAAAGCCTAGATAAATTATTTAATGCAAAGCAGGACCTAAAAATCAAGAACAAAAATAAAATTGGGTTGCCTCCTAGCAAGTGCTTTTCTTTAAAGCCTTTTAGCTATGCATTGATAATTTTAATGATGCTCACATGAAAGATAGCAACTGAAACACGAAGAGAGCATCATGTAGCATATGAAAAACACATCTAATTGTAACATACTTCCTATTCATAGGCATCTTATAAGCAAACAAAATATCAAGGCAATCAAAAACTAGCATATGCAAGGAAGAAGAATGAAACAATAGCAATCTCAACATAACGAGAGGTAAGTAACATGAAAATTTCTACAACCATATTTTCCTATCTCATAATAATTACATGTGTGATCATATTCAAATTCAACAATATAGCTATCACATAAAATTTTCTCTACATGATCCACATGTATGCAAAGGTGACACTCATCCAAAATAGTGGGAATATCATTAACTAAAGTCATGACCTCTCCAAACCCATTTTTATCGAAAAATTCATAAGATTGAACATTATACAAATATGTGGGATCTAAAGTTGACACCCTTCCAAACCAACTTTCAGTATTATTGCAAACATTATTATCAATCTCATACTCATCATGGGGCTTAAATAAATTGTCAAGATTACAAGAAGAATCACCCCAATCATGATCATTGCAACAAGTAGTGGACATGACAAAACTAGCATCCCCAAGCTTAGGGTTTTGCATATCATTGACACAATTTACATTAATAGAATTTATAATAATATCATTTCAATCATGCTTTTCATTCAAGGAGCTATCGTGAATCACTTCATAAATTACTTCTTTCAACACTTCATCACAATTTCCAGATTCACAAATTTCAAGCAAAACCTCATAAAGATAATCTAGTGCACTCAACTCACTAGCAATTGGTTCATCATAATTGGATATTTTATAAAGATTAGCAAGAGAATGAGGATCCATATCAATAGATTTTTAGCAAGCAAAGATGCAAGCAAATAGAAGACACATGGCAGCACGAGCATACACAAGGACGAGCAGAAGAAGGGTGAAGAAAAGGGCAAATCTTTTTGAAATTAGTTTTAGAAGTGGGGGAGAGGAAAACAAGAGGTGAATGGCGAATAATGTAATGCAAGGGAGGAGAGTTTATGATGGGTACTTGGTATGGCTTGACTTGACGTAGATCTCCCCGGCAACGGCGCCAGAAATTCTTCCTGCTACTTCTTGAGCTTGCGTTGGTTTTTCCCTTGAAGAGGAAAGGGTGATGTAGCAAAGTAGAATATTTTTGGTATTTTTTGTTTATAGATCGAAAAGTAAAAGATTGCAAAATAGTAAATCAGAAACTAATATTATGGAAAATAGAACTTGCATGATGGAAAATAGACCTGGGGGCCATAGGTTTCACTAGAGGCTTCTCTCATGATAGCAAATAATACGGTGGGTGAACATATTACTGCTGAGCAATTGATAGAAAAGCACAAAGTTAGGATGATATCTAAGGCAATGATCATGAATATAGCCATAACGTCCGCGTCAAGTAGACCGAAATGATTCTGCATCTACTACTATTACTCCACACATTGACCACTATCTAGTATGCATCTAGAGTATTAAGTTCATAAAGAACGGCGTAACACATTAAACAAGATGACAAGATGTAGAGGAATTAACTCAAGCAATATGATGAAAACCCCATCTTTTTATCCTCGATGGAAACAATACAATATGTGCCTTGCTGCCCCTACTGTCACTGGGAAAGGAAACTGCAAGATTGAACCCAAAGCTAAGCACTTCTCCCATTGCAAGAAAAACCAATCTAGTTGGCCAAACCAGACTGATAGTTCAAATAGAATTACAAAGATATCAAATCATGCATAAAAGAATTCAGAGGAGATTCAAATAATATTCATAGATAAACTAATCATAAATCCATAATTCATCGGATCTCGGCAAACACACCCCAAAAGAGTATTACATCGAATAGATCTCCAAAAACATCGAGGAGAACATGGTATTGAGAATCAAAGAGAGAGAAGAAGCCATCTAGCTACTAGCTATGGAACCCTAGGTCTGAGGTAAACTACTCACGCTTCATCAGAAGGGCAATAGAGTTGATGTAGAAGCCCTCCATGATCGAATCCCCCTCCGGCTAGACGCCGGAAAAGGTCCCTAGATGGGATCTGATGCGTCTCCAACGTATCTATAATTTTTGATTGTTCCATGCTGTTATATTATCAATCTTGGATGTTTTATAATCATTTTATAGTCATTTTATATCATTTTTTGCTACCAACCTATTGACATTGTGCCAAGTGCCAGTTGCTGTTTTTTCCATGTTTTTTACATCACAGAAAATCAGTATCAAACATAGTCGAAATGCCACAAAACTTTACAAAGATTTTTTTGGACCAGAAGGAACATAATGGGCCCTGGCTGCACCTGGGGGTGCTCCAAGGAGAGCACAACCCACCAGGGCGCGCCAGCAGGCCCTGGCGTGCCCTGGTGGGCTGTCCTCACCTCGGGTGCCCCCCGGACCGCCTCTTTGCTCTATAAATACCCCAATATTCCCAAAACCCTAGGGGAGTCGACGGAATATTCATCCAGCCACTGCAGAGTCCAGAACCACTAGATCCAATCTAGACACCATCTCAGATGGGGTTCACCACCTCCGTTGGTGCCTCTCTCTGATGATGCGTGAGTAGTTCTTTGTAGACCTTCAGGTCCGTAGTTAGTAGCTAGATGGCTTCATCTCTCTCTCTCTCTGAATTCTCAATACAATGGTCTCTTGGAGATCCATGTGATGTAACTCTGCGGTGTGTTTGTTGGGATCGATGAGCTTTGAGTTTATGATCAGATCTATCTTTTTATATCCATGAAAGTATTTGAGTTTCTTTGATCTCCTATGTGCATGATTTCTTATAGCCTCGTATTTCTTCTCCGATATTTGGGTTTTGTTTGGCCAACTTGATCTATTTATCTTGCAATGGGAAGAGATGCTTTGTAGTGGGTTCGATCTTACGGTGCTTGATCCCAGTGATAGAAAGGGAACCGACACGTATGTATCGTTGCTACTAAGGATAAATCGATGGAGTCTATCTCTACATAGATAGATCTTGTCTACATCATGTCATCGTTCTTATTGCAGTACCCCGTTTCTCCTTGAACTTAATACACTAGATGCATGCTGGATAGCGGTCGATGTGTGGAGTAATAGTAGTAGATGCAGGCAAGAGTCTGTCTTGTAATTTTGGACGTGATGCCTATGTAATGATCATTGCCTGGATATCGTCATGAGTATTTGAAGTTCTATCAATTGCCCAACAGTAATTTGTTAACCCACCGTTTGTTATTTTTGTCGAGGGAAGCCACTAGTGAAACCTACAGCCCCCGGGTCTCTTCCTCATATTATTTGCCTTTGCGATCTATTTTTCCTTTGCTTTTATTTTCAGATCTACTAAACCAAAAATGCAAAAATACCTTGCTGCAATTTATTCTTATTTATTTTATCTGGCCTTCAATCTATCAATCTACTAAAAATTTACCTCACATTTGTTTGCCTGTCTTGAGGCGCCGTACCCCGGAAGGGATTGATAACCCCTTTAACACGTCGGGTTGCGAGAAGTTGTTATTTGTGTTCAGGTGCTGTTTATGGTGTGTTGCTTGGTTCTCTTATTTGTTCGATAACCTTGGTCTCACATCTGAGGGAAATACCTACCGTCGCTGTGCTGCATCATCCCTTCCTCTTTGGGAAAATACCGACATAGCTTCAAGCGACATCAAAAGGAATTTCTGGCACCGTTGCCGGGGAGGATCTTCAACATATACCAGGTTCCTAATCACAAATCTCATCTCCTCGCAATTTACTTTATTTGCCATTTGCCTCTCGTTTTCCTCTCCCCACTTCACAAATTTTGCCATTTTATTTGCCCCTCTTTTCCGTTCTCCGTTTTCTTGCCGGATCTATTTTTGTGTGCTCTCTTGTTTGCGTAATTATGATGCCTCAAAGAAAATATTATGATGTTACTTACCCCAATATTTTGCTTGAAATTCAGAAGAATTCTAAAGAATATATGACTACACAATTTGAGCATAATAAGTATTTTCCTGAAGAACTTAAAGAGCACTCCATTGTGCTGGATGCTATAACAAAACAACTTGATGATATTAGTAGAGAAGTTTGCAATCTCCAATCTAAGTATGCTTTTGCTGAAAGTTTGTTAGGAAAAATAACCGATGCACAAGCTACCCTAGTAAATCAAATGGCCGCTAAACCAATCTCTCTAGAGGATAAAAGTGATGAAGATCTTAAAATGCATATAAAACATCCAAAACAGATAATATAATAGCATGGAACAATAAAAAATTATAGATACATTGGAGATGTATCACCCACCTGTCGCCCCCTCCACACCCCAGGGACCTCTAGCGCCGCCGCTGTCGCCTCCACGTGCCGGTGCTCCTCCGGGTGATGTTGGAGATCGTTACTCCATGGAGATCCTTCGGGGTGGGTTCCTCCTCTGGTATTTCCCATCCCCCTCTCTTTCTATCCTCTCCATGGATTCACTTCTAGTTTTTAGGGTTTCTCTTTGATCTCTAGTCTAGGGTAGATGTTATCCTTTGAAGAATAGATCCTTGTGTAGATATGTGTTGGTTCCTCTACCGCACTCACTCCCAAGTCTCAATTTGTGAGTGGCTGCCGCTGGGGAACCCATGTGTCCACGGGGTGTTTGACACCCGTGCGCACGGGGCCCCGTGTCCACGGGCGTGTACCGCGCGCATGGGGTTGATATGTCTCCAAGGTATCTATAATTTTTTATTGTTCCTTGTTGTTATATTATCATTCTTGAATGTTTTACAATCATTTTATAGAAACTTTATATCATTTTTTGGGACTAAACTATTGACATAGTGCCCAGAGTTGATTTTTTTGCTTGTTTTTTACTTCATGGAAAATCAATACCAAAGGGAGTCCAAACGAAACAAATTTTTAAAAAAAAATTGGACTGGAAGACATTTGGGCCAAAGAAGTACCAAAGGGAAGACCTGAGGGGGGCACATCCCACCAGGGCGCGCTAGGAGGCCTAGGATGCCCACCTCGGTGGCCTCTCGCACTGCCTCTTTGCCCCATAAATCCCCAAAATCCAGAAACCATAGGGGAGTCAACGAACACAATTCCAACCGTCGCAAGTTCCAGAATCATGCGATCCAATCTAAACACCATCACGTAGGGGTTCATCATCCTCAATTGTGCCTCTCCGTAGGCACTAACTAGATGGTTTCTCGCTCCCTCTCTTTTGATTCTCAATATAATGGTCTCTTGGAGATCTATTTGATGTAACTCTTTTTGCGGTGTGTTTGTTCGGATCCAATGAACTTTGAGTTTATGATCAGATCTATATCCATGAATATTTTTTGAGTCTTCTTTGATCTCTTATATGCATGATTATTTACAGCCTCATATTTCTTCTTCGAATCTTTGGTTTAGTTAGGCCAACTAGATCGATTTTTCTTACCTTGGGAAGAGGTGCATTGTGATGGGTTCGTTCTTGCAGTGTTCTTTCCGAGTGATAGAAGGGGCAGCAAGACACACATGTATCGTTGCTATTAAGGATAACAAGATGGGGGCTATTCCTACATGAATATATCTCGTCTACATCATGTCATTGTTCTTATTGCATTACTTCGTTTCTCCATGAACTTAATACACAAGATGCATGCTGGATAGCGGTCGATGTGTGGAGTAATAGTAGTAGATGCAAGCAGGAGTCGGTCTACTAATCTTGGACGTGATGCCTATATATTGATCATTGCCTTGGATACCATCATAACTATTCGATTTTCTATCAATTTCCCAACAGTAATTTGTTTACCCATCGTGTGCTATTTCTTGAGAGAAGCCACTAGTGAAATCTACAGGCCCCGGGTCTATTCTTTATCATATTTGCTTTCCAATCTAGATCTATTTTTATTTGTTTTTATTTTCAGATATGTTATTCCAAAAACCCAAAAATACTTTGATGCACTTTTTATTTGCATATTTTATTTCGCGTTTTATCGAGATCTATTTATCCAATCTACCACAATTTTCATCGCGTAACTTGACAATTTCTGGCGCCATTACCCGGAGAGGGATTGACAACCCCTCATACGCGTGGGGTTACAAGTATTTGTTCTTTGAGTGCAGGTACCGTTTACATAGTGTTGCTTGGTTCTCCTACTGGATTGATTCCTTGGTTTCATAACTGAGGGAAATACATATCGTGGGTGTACTACATCATCCCTTCCTCTTTGGGGAAATATCGATGCAGTTTCAAGTGACATCAGGGGTACACAGAGTAGTCTGCCCTGTTTCTTTTCTACCTCCTTCCTTGCCATTCATCTCAAGAACTTGTACTCATTTGTGTCACTTGCATGTTGCGCTGTTGGGTGTTTGTGTGTTCCAGACTCCACTGACAAGCAGGCCAAGCTCCATCGTAAGCGCCCGAAGGCAGGTTCTAGGGAATTCACTTTTGCTCGACATCAGGCGTTTGAGGATATTGGTTAGGGCCGTGTTTGGCGTGAAACCACCAAGCAGCCCGTTATTGAGGCCTCTGAAGATTCAGAGGAAGAGTATGACTCTCAGGGCCACTGTCGACGACTTAACCGACATGCTTGATTTCGGCTCCGAAGACATCGACGGTATGGACGACGATGCAGGAAACGAACAGGAACCACCGCCCGCAGGGCGCTGGACTGCCACTTCATCACATGATATATACATGGTGGATACACCCCAAGAAAATGATGACGAGAAACGGGAGGAAGCAACAAAGGACAATTCCCTCGAGAAGCAACCAAAGCGACGGTGTAAGCGCCGCCCCAAATCTAGCCCCGGCAAAAACAACGATAACAGTGCAAGAAAGAGTAACACCCCGGTCGACCCCAAAGGAGACAACGACCACATGAACCCAGCGGTGGAGTAGGGTGAACCAGCGGACGGCGAACATAGTATGGAGCCGCTGTCAGGTCACGACGACCCCGAGGGTAAAACTCATCAACCTGTCTCCGGAGACATGAATAGTCCGGACGATGATGCACACATCATCCCTGAAAGACACTTGGAATAAGAGAACCTTCATAAAAGGCTCATTGAAACAGTGCAGAGCCTGAAGAAGCAGAAGCAAAGGCTTAAGACCGCGCAAAATATGCTCAACAGTAGATGGAATGAAGTGCTTGACACAGAAGAAAAGTACGGCGGTAATCGCCACACAAAAAGCTATCCAAAGCGCAAGATGTTGCCTGAATTCGACGATGAGGCCTTAGAACCCACTCAGCCAGAAAATAAAATGGCCGGTCAACCGGACCGGCCACCCCGTAGTCGCGACAGAGCGGCTAACGATGACGCACACAAGTCAGCACACGACCTACATGAGGACCTACACAAAAAAGCCGGTTTGTCCAGGTCCATTTACGGACCTAGGAAGCGCGTTCCGGCACAGAATCATCGCCGCCCAAATGACTATACTAACAGAATAATGGTTCGGAATCAAACCCGAACACTAAAAGCATCGGACACACCCAAATACAGGGGTGCCGCGCACCCCCTATGCTTCACCGACGAGGTACTGGATCATGAATTCCCAGAAGGATTCAAACCCGTGAACATAGAGTCATACGATGGAACAACAGATCCTGGGGTCTGGATTGAGGATTTTATCCTTCACATCCACATGGCTTTGGAGATGATCTCCATGCCATCAAATACTTGCCCTTAAAGTTGAAAGGACCAGGTAGGCACTGGTTGAAAAGCCTCCCCAAAAACTCAATTGGAAGTTGGGAAGAGCTCGAGGACGCTTTCAGGGCTAATTTTCAAGGAACCTATGTCCGACCTCCAGATGCACATGATTTAAGTCACATAATTCAACAACCCGGAGAGCCAGCCCGAAAGCTTTGGAACAGATTGCT
>NC_053024.1:204144717-204187249 GCF_003073215.2 Triticum urartu
GAACCCTTGATAGTTCGCCTTGATTAAAGCTTTTCCAGCAATGCCCAACCTTAGTTTTACCATTTTCCACCTAGCCTATTTTCCCCTTGGGTTTCCGGAGCCCGAGGGTCATCTTATTTTAAACCCCCCCGGGCCAGTGCTCCTCTAAGTGTTGGTCCAACTCGTCAGCCGCCGGTGGCTACCAGGGGCAACTCTGGGCTGGCCTACCAGAAGTTTAGACAATCTGAGTGTGCCCTAAGAACGAGATATGTGCAGCTCCTATCGGGATTTGTCGGCACATTCGGGCGGTGTTGCTGGTTTTGTTTTAACCTGTCGAAGTGTCTTGAAGAACCGAGGTACCGAGTCTGATCGGAACGTCTCGGGAGGAGGTCTATTCCTTCGTTGACCGTGAGAGCTTGTCATGGGCCAAGTTGGGACTCCCCTGCAGGGTTTTGAACTTTCGAAAGCCGTGCCCGCGGTTATGGGCAGATGGGAATTTGTTAATGTCCGGTTGTAGATAACTTGAACCTTAACTTAACTAAAATGAATCAACTGAGTGTGTTACCGTGATGGCCTCTTCTCGGCGGAGTCTGGGAAGTGGACACGGTGTTGGAGTAATGCTTGTGCAGGTTGCTCTCTAGTTTCTCGCTCGCGCTTTGCCTCCTCTTCTCGCTCTCTTTTGCGAATAGGATAGCCACCATATTTGCTAGTCGCTTGCTGCAGCTCCACATATTTACCTTGCCTTTCCTATAAGCTTAAATAGTATTGATCGCGAGGGTGCGAGATTGCTGAGTCCCTGTGGCTCACAGATTACTATTACACCAGATGCAGGGCCTGATGACTCTGCTCCAGGTGACGCGCTTGAGCTCAAGTGGGAGTTCGACGAGGACTCTCAATGATACTATGTTTCCTTTCCTGATGATCAGTAGTGGTGCCCAGTTGGGGGTGATCGGGACCGTGTCGCATGTTGGGTTATCTTTTATTTTGGCGCCGTAGTCGGGCCATGAGTGTTTGGTTGATGTAATGTTATTTATGTACTTGATTGACGTGGCGAGTGTAAGCCAACAATGTTATCTCCCCTTTTATTAATTATAACATGGGATGTTTGTGAAGATTGCCTAACTTGCGACATATGCCTTCAATGCGATTATGCCTCTAAGTCGTGCCTCGACACGTGGGAGATATAGTCGCATCGAGGGTGTTACAAGTTGGTAATCAGAGCCTTCCCCGACCTTAGGAGCCCCATTGCTTGATCGTTATTAGCGGCCGAGTTGTGTCTAGAAAAATGTTTTGAGTCATTTAGGAATTATATATCGGAGAGTTTAGGAATTCTTTTTACTTCCCAGTCTCCTCGTCGCTCTGGTAAGGCATCCTGACGTAGAGTTTTGACTCTTCTCTTCTCAAATTTCACTAAATTTTTTTTAGGATCACGCGGGTACCTTGGAATCGTTCCGATGGTTTTATGATGAGAACATTGTCTTGGTGCCTCCTGTCAGGGGTTTTGTGGAAGTGTCCCGGGGAGTTGAGCTCTGAGGTGTTGTCGTCATAATTTTATCGTTGCAGTTCTGGAATACCTGAGTTTAGTACGCCGACATCGAAAATCTCTTTTATGCAGTTCGTTGGTGAGATAACCTCGACGCCACCCAGTACTGGGGCGGGAGTTCGGGAGTCTCGCCATAACTTGTATAACGGATGCTTTTCGAAGGTTGAGGTAGATGGTTTCCGAAGTTTTTCTTGGTTATGTGTTGAAGAATGGATACAGCTGGATGTAGGATTTGCTAGATTTGGGTGAGATATTATGCTTCCCCTGTATCCCCAACACCTGATTGCATAACCGGAAAGGTTCGGGAGTTTCATAGGTGGGAATTCTAGTAGCTCTAGTTCTTCTTCCACGGATATTGGTGTGAGATTGGGATTTCTTACCGATTATTCGTTCTTGATCCGTACCTTGTTGATTTATTTCTCTACCTAAATTCTACGTGGCTTCTCAATTTATGGATATGTGACCATTTCAAGAGGAATGCATTCGTTCATTTTGTTCGGATGTGAAACTATATGTTGCAATTTTCATTCCGTTGGATTCAGCTTCAATATTTGTCTATCAATGTGCTAATGGATGTCAACCTCTTCAGGATGGCTCCTCCACGCGCACGACTCTGAATCCTGATCCGCCCACCTCCACCTCCTCCGGAGGCATGGCAAGCTGTGATGGCCGCAACCAATGCAACACACAGTTGATCATGCAAATTCTCCAAGAGCGCAATCAAGGCAACCAAGGGAACCAAGGCAACAATCAGAATCACTTTGCTACACTCAACCAGTTCCTTGCTAACGGGCCAAAGACTTTCAGCAATTGTGTTGAGGCAACCAATGCGGACGATTGGCTCGTGGATCTGTGCAAGCATTTCGAGTGCAGTAACGTCAGGCCTGAGGACTTTGTCAAGTTCGCTTCCTTCCAACTCAAAGATCAAGCTGCAGAATGGTTCCAGCAGTACAAGGATTCTAGAGTTGGACGTGTTATCACTTGGGATGAATTTCGTCAAGATTTCAGAGCTCACCATATCCCTCAGAGCGTGGTTGAAAGCAAGCGTGAGGAATTCCACAACCTGAAGCAAGGCTCTTTGTCTGTCTATGACTACAACAAGTTGTTTCAGAAGCTCGCCCGCTTTGCCAAGCAGGACGTCCCTGATGAGAAGAGCATGATATACCAGTTCAGGGGTGGTCTCAGAGAAGAAATCCAGCTAGCTCTTGTTCTTTTTGAGCCCTTGAGGTACGATGAGTTCTACAACATGGCATTGAAGCAAGAGGCCGCTCAACTGAGGTGTGATGCTTCCAAGAAGCGAGTCAGAGATGTTACTCCTTCTTCCTCTACTCAAGTGGCCAAGCAGCAGAAGTATTGGCTTCCTCCTCCTCCGTTCCGTCAGCCGTATCAGCAGAAGAGCAAAGGTGGCAATGGATCTTCCCCCCCCCCCAACCCTGGCTTTCAGAACAAGACTGCGTCTCAAGCTCCAAGATCGAGTGCTCCGTATCACCGTCCGCTTTAAGAGGTCACGTGCAACAAGTGCCAACAGAAGGGTCACTATGCCAACAAGTGTTTCAACCAGAGGCGTCTTCCTCCTCCTCCTCCTGTGAGATCGGCAAGTACAGCTGTGGTCAAGCATAACCCCAAGTACGCCAAGGTCAATATGGTGAATGCAGCTCAGGCAGAGGATTCATCAGATGTCATCATGGGTAACCTCCCTGTTAATGATATTCCAGCTAAAGTTCTTTTTGACACTAGTGCATCGCATTGTTTTATCTCGAGACCTTTTGCATCTAAGCATGGGTGGTTTTCTCAAGTTATGCATAAGCCATTAGCAGTTGTCTCTCCGGGTAGATGTTTGCTCGCTAACTACGAGGTTCCGGATATTTCTATCTCGATGGGTGATTTCAAGTTTCTGGCTTCTCCAATGATCCTTGGTAACTCGGATATTGATCTTATTCTCGGGATGGATTGGCTTTCTAAGCACAAGGCTCATCTTGATTGTGCAGCCAGGCAGATTCAATTGACTCATTCGTCTGAGGATGTAATTGTCTTTGCTGCTCGGGATAATACTATCCGTCTGTTTTCTCTCAATGAGAAGGGTGAATTGGATGCCATCTCGCAAATTCCAGTCGTTTGCGAATATCAAGACGTCTTTCCAGAAGAGCTTCCAGGAATGCCTCCGCACCGTCCAGTTGAATTCGTCATTGATCTTGAGCCCGGCACGGAACCTGTGTGCAAGCGTCCTTACAAGCTTGGACCTGAAGAGTTGAAGGAGCTGAAGAAGCAACTTGATATTCAAGAAAGAATGGGTCTCATCCGGCCTAGTTCTTCTCCGTGGGGTTGTGGTGTTCTTTTTGTGAAGAAGAAGGATGGAACGGACCGACTTTGTGTTGATTACCGTCCATTGAACAAGAAGACCATCAAGAATAAATATCCACTTCCCAACATCAACGAGCTGTTCGAACAACTCAAAGGTGCCCAAGTATTCTCCAAGCTTGATCTCCGTATGGGTTATCATCAGATTCGAATCCGTGAGCAAGATATTCCCAAGACGGCTTTCAGGACAAGCTATGGTTCATACGAATACACTGTCATGTCTTTTGGCCTCGTCAACGCTCCTCCGAATTTCTCCCGCATGATGAACTTCATCTTCAACGCCTACACCAATGACTTCGTTTTGGTCTATCTTGACGACATTCTGGTTTTCTCGAAAAACAAGGAAGATCATGCCAAGCACTTGCGTTTGGTTCTTGATAAGTTGAGGGAACACAAGTTCTACTCCAAGTTCTCCAAGTGCGAATTTTGGCTCGATGAGGTTCTTTATCTTTGTCATATCATCTCTGCCAAGGGCATTGCCGTGAATCGTGAGAAGGTGTCTGCAATTGTGAATTGGGAACCTCCTCAGAACGTGAAGCAACTCCGTAGCTTCCTCGGTCTCGCAAGATACTGTCGAAGATTCGTTGAAAACTTTTCTAAGATCACGAAGCCTCTCTCAAATCTTCTCCAGAAGCACGTCAAGTACGTTTGGTCTCCGGAGTGTGACATTGCTTTCAACACTTTGAAAGAGAAATTGATCACTGCTCCAGTTCTCACTCCGCCTGATGAATCCAAGCCGTACAAGGTCTTTTGTGATGCCTCTCCCCAAGGTCTTGGCGCAGTGTTGATGCAAGAGAAGAAAGTTGTTGCTTATACCTCTCGCCAGTTGAAGCCCAATGAGAAGAACTACCCCACTCATGATCTCGAGTTGGCGGCAGTTGTGCACGCTCTTTTGACTTGGAGACATCTCTTATTGGGAAGAAAAGTGGACATTTTCACTGATCACAAGAGTCTCAAGTACATCTTCACTCAGTCTAATCTCAACCTCAGGCAAACTCGATGGGTCGAAATGATTCAAGAGTATAATTCGAGTATCGAGTATACTCCAGGCAAGGCCAATGTGATTGCTGACGCATTGAGCAGGAAGGCTTACTGCAACAGTCTGATTCTCAAGCCTTATCAACCCGAGCTTTGTGAAGCTTTCCGCAAACTTAATCTGCAAGTTGTTCCTCAAGGTTTCCTCGCCAACCTTCAAGTCTCTCCTACCTTGGAAGACCAGATTCACCAAGCCCAGCTTCTTGATGCTATGGTGAAAAAGGTGAAGATTGGGATTGCCAAGAGTCAACCCAAGTACAAGTGCTACCGCCTTGATGACAAGGATACTCTCTTCTTCGAGGATCGTATTGTTGTACCCAAAGGTGACCTTCGTAAAGTGATCATGAACGAGGCTCACAATTCTCTCCTCTCCATCCACCCTGGGAGCACGAAGATGTATCAGGACCTCAAGCAGGCTTATTGGTGGACTCGAATGAAGCGCGAGATTGCTCAATTCGTGAATGAATGTGATGTCTGCAGAAGAGTGAAGGCAGAACACCAAAGGCCAGCTGGTCTCCTCCAACCTCTTGCCATTCCATAATGGAAGTTTGACCACATTGAGATGGACTTCGTGACTGGGTTTCCAAAGTCCAAGCGTGGCAATGATGCTATATTCGTTGTCATCGACAAACTCACCAAAGTGGCTCACTTTCTGCCTATCAAAGAGTCAATCACTGCAGCTCAATTGGCGGAACTCTATACCTCTCGAATTGTCTCTCTGCACGGTATTCCACAGGTGATCTCTTCAGACCGTGGCAGCATCTTTACCTCCAAGTTTTGGGATTCTTTTCAGAAGGCCATGGGCACCAACATCCGCTTCAACACAGCTTTCCATCCTCAAACTAGCGGTCAAGTCGAGCGTGTCAACCAGATTCTTGAAGATATGCTCAGGGCTTGTGTGATCTCCTTCGGCATGAAGTGGGAGGATTGTCTTCCTTATGCTGAATTCTCCTACAACAACAGTTTTCAAGCAAGTTCGGGCAATGCCCCATTTGAAATTCTGTATGGCAGGAAGTGTTGTACCCCTCTCAACTAGTCTGAAACCGGCGAACGTCAGCTTCTCGGAAATGATTTAATCACAGAGGCAGAGGAAATGTGCAAAGTCATCCGAGATAACCTCAAAGCAGCCCAATCTCGCCAGAAGAGCTACTATGATAGTAAGCACCGTGATTTGGCTTTCGAGATCGGAGATCATGTTTACCTCCGCGTCTCTCCTATGAAAGGCACTCGTCGCTTCGGTATCAAAGGCAAGCTTGCCCCTAGATACGTGGGACCTTTCAAGATTGTCAGCAAGAGAGGCGATCTCGCCTATCAACTCGAGCTTCCTTCAAACTTTGCAAATGTTCATGATGTGTTCCATGTCTCTCAGCTCCGAAAGTGCTTCAAGACTCCTGACCGCACCGTCAACTTCGAGGACATTGAGCTCCAAGAAGATCTCTCTTATCGTGAGCACCCAGTTGCTATTCTTGAAGAGACTGAACGCAAGACTCGCAACAAGTCAATCAAATTCCTCAAAGTCAAGTGGTCACACCATTCTGACCGTGAAGCTACCTGGGAACGCGAGGATCACCTCCGTTCTGAGTACCCAGCGTTCTTTCAGTCCTAGATCCCTGGACGAGATCCTTTTGTAGTGGTGGAGTGTTGTAACACCCCGGATATGACTTTCCCAATTTGTACTCCAACTCTTGCCGTTTCCGGTGTTAAGTTATTTTATTTTCTCGGGTTCGGGTTTTTGTCTCCGTGTGTTGTGGTTGTTGTCATGCATCTCATATCATGTCATCATGTGCATTGCATTTGCATACGTGTTCGTCTCGTGCATTCGAGCATTTCCCCGTTGTCCATTTTGCATTCCGGCGCTTCGTTCTCCTCCGGTGGTCATTTCTAGCTTTCTTTTGTGTGTGGGGATTAAACATTTCCGGATTGGACCAAGACTTGCCAAGCGGCCTTGGTTTACTACCGGTAGACCGCCTGTCAAGTTTCGTATCATTTGGACTTCGTTTGATACTCCAACGGTTAACCGAGGGACCGAAAAGGCCTCGTGTGTGTTGCAGCCCAACACCCCTCCAATTTGGCCCAAAACCCGCCAAAACCCTCTCCATCATCTAGAGCGTTCGATCACGATCGCGTGGCCGAAAACCGCACCTCATTTGGACTCTCCTAGCTCCCTCTACCTATAAATATGTGCCTCCCCCGGATTTTTCGCGCAGTCCAAACCCTAGTCTCTTCCTCTTCCCGCCGCCGGACACGTCTGGTCCGGCCGGACAAAATGCGCCGCCACCCCGAGCCACTCCCAGACCGACACGTGTCCGCCGCCACCTAGCGCCGCCACGAGCCGTGCTCCGCCGCCTCTCTTCCCCGACCCCGGCCACCGCCGGTCACCTCTGCCGCCGCGCCGCACCGCGCCGGCCGCCATGTCGCCATCGCCGCCCCGCCGCACTCCTCGCCGGTGCCGCCCGCGGAACGCCCTCGACCTCGCCACCCGCCCTCGCCTCCACCTCGTCGGCCCCGGATCTGATGAGATCCGGCCGGCCAGCTCCTCCACGCAAGCCCGGCGACCTCTCCGACGAGTTCCCCGGCCAACCTCGACTTCCGCGCCCCCGGCCGATCTGGATCTGGAGATTGCACCTCGGTTGACTATTCCCCGAAACCCTAAATTCCAAATATTTTTAGCATTTTTCCGTGTGCCGTAACTTTGCATCCGTAGCTCGTTTTGGGCATATAGCATATCAAAATGTTCATCTCAGAGAGTACATCATTTCATTACATTCCATCATTTTGATTTCAGTTCATCTTGATGCCCGAAATGCTGTTAGAAGAGTGCTACTTGAGATAATTGTCAGATCTGCTGCTCCATTTAGATATTTGTCATTTTTGCCATGATTTTTGTGTGCATGATATGACCTGGAGCTCTACATATGTTTTGTTAAGGGTTTTGCCATCTTTCCAGAGGTGCAACCCATGTATTTTTTGTGATGTGTGTGGTGACTAGCACAAGCTTGCAAAGTGAGGCACTTGGTAATTCTGATTTCAGGGACTTAGCATTTCCACTAAGTCCTTGACCTGTTTATCTCATATGGCCATATGTTCATGTTGTTTCCTAGTGATCCGTGCCTCTTTTGAGGATGATCAGTAAGGATGTTTTGTTAATCTTGTGGTGCTCTATCCATCCATGTCTTTTTTTGCAATTATGGAGCGCCCTAACTTGAGTCAATCGAGCTCTACTTTTGCTACTTCGTGAATCTGGGCAGATTGTCTACTTGTTAGCGATTTTGCCGAGGATGTTGTAGTTGATCCGTGCATGTTATGCTATTGTTCTTGCCATGTCTGGCTTGAATTTTGTGTATTCTTGATGGGTGTATGCTTTGCTTGTCATGACTTGCCCCGTAGTGAGTGCATCGAGCTCATAAACATGCCTACTTGATATCTGTTTTCAGCATGCTCCAGTTTTCTCTAAGTCTGTGATCTGATTATGTTTTTGCCATGTTCACATGCTTGCAATTGTATTTTCTGATCCCTTTTGGCTCAAGGTCACTAAGGGACTTTTGTTAAGCTCTTTGAGTAGCTCCATTCCATGCTTTAGTTTACCATGTTCAGGTACTGTAGCATGTAGTTTTGCTGCTCCGAAGAGTGCTACCTGATCTG
Organism: Triticum urartu; assembly: GCF_003073215.2. Lineage (NCBI taxonomy): Eukaryota > Viridiplantae > Streptophyta > Magnoliopsida > Poales > Poaceae > Triticum > Triticum urartu. The sequence continues at coordinate 204,153,275 of NC_053024.1, forward strand.
AAATTCCGGACAAGGGTTAATTTCACTAAGTCTGAAATCTATTTGCCATATGCATTTTTGCCATGCTTGTTTGAACCTGTTAATGGATGAATTGGCCGTAGCTCAGTGCTAGACTTTTGTTAAGCATCATGAATGCATCCCTGCTATGTATTTTGTTGCGATGTTTGGGTGCTGTAGCTTGTTCATCTCTTTGCATTTAGATGACTACTTGCTGTAAAACGTAGACCGATGTCATATTTGAAACGCTTGCCTTTTCCAAACCGTAACTCCGATTCCGGCGTTCTTTATATCGTTTTCAAGCGATTTCATATCATTTTTCCAGTGGCACACTTGGATTCCCAAGTTGAGGCCAGGTTCATGCATTTCTTGTCAAATCTTGCATATGCATCCCGCATCGCATCCCGCATAGCATACCATCCTTGCATCATATTGTTTGAGCTTTGCACGTGGTTGATTGTGTTCCGTTTGCTTGTTTGTCTTGTTTGGGTAGAGCCGGGAGACGAGTTCGCTAACAAGGATCCCGTTGAGTTTGCTTTCAAGGATCCAGTCAACTCTGACAACTTTGCATGCAAGATGATCATACCCTCGAAATCACTACTATCTTTGCTATGCTAGATTGCTCGCTCTTTTGCTATGCCAATGCTACGATGCCTACCACTTGCTTTCAAGCCTCCCAAATTGCCATGTCAAACCTCTAACCCACCATGTCCTAGCAAACCCTGATTGGCTATGTTACCGCTTTGCTCAGCCCCTCTTATAGCGTTGCTAGTTGCAGGTGAAGATTGGAGGCCGTTCCTTGTTGGAACATTTATTTACTTGTTGGGATATCATTATATTGCTCTTGTTATCTTAATGCATCTATATACTTGGTAAAGGGTGGAAGGCTCGGCCTCTCGCCTAGTGTTTTGTTCCACTCTTGCCGCCCTAGTTTCCGTCATATCGGTGTTATGTTCCCGGATTTTGCGTTCCTTACGCGGTTGGGTTATAATGGGAACCCCTTGATAGTTCGCCTTGATTAAAGCTTTTCCAGCAATGCCCAACCTTGGTTTTACCATTTGCCACCTAGCCTCTTTTTCCCTTGGGTTTCCGGAGCCCGAGGGTCATCTTATTTAAACCCCCCCGGGCCAGTGCTCCTCTGAGTGTTGGTCCAACTCGTCAGCCGCCGGTGGCTACCAGGGGCAACTCTGGGCTGGCCTACCGGAAGTTTAGACAATCTGAGTGTGCCCTGAGAAAGAGATATGTGCAGCTCCTATCGGGATTTGTCGGCACATTCGGGCGGTGTTGCTGGATTTGTTTTAACCTGTCGAAGTGTCTTGAAGAACCGAGGTACCGAGTCTGATCGGAACGTCTCGGGAGGAGGTCTATTCCTTCGTTGACCGTGAGAGCTTGTCATGGGCTAAGTTGGGACTCCCCTGCAGGGATTTGAACTTTCGAAAGCCGTGCCCGCGGTTATGGGCAGATGGGAATTTGTTAATGTCCGGTTGTAGATAACTTGAACCTTAACTTAATTAAAATGAATCAACTGAGTGTGTTACCGTGATGGCCTCTTCTCGGCGGAGTCCGGGAAGTGGACACGGTGTTGGAGTAATGCTTGCGCAGGTTGTTCTCTAGTTTCTCGCTCGCGCTTTGCCTCCTCTTCTCGCTCTCTTTTGCGAACAGGATAGCCACCATATTTGCTAGTCGCTTGCTGCAGCTCCACATATTTACCTTGCCTTACCTATAAGCTTAAATAGTCTTGATCGCGAGGGTGCGAGATTGCTGAGTCCCTGTGGCTCACAGATTACTATTACACCAGATGCAGGGCCTGATGATTCCGCTCCAGGTGACGCGCTTGAGCTCAAGTGGGAGTTCGACGAGGACTCTCAACGTTACTATGTTTCTTTCCTCATGATCAGTAGTGGTGCCCAGTTGGGGGTGATGGGACCGTGTCGCATGTTGGGTTATCTTTTGTTTTGGCGCCGTAGTCGGGCCATGAGTGTTTGATTTGTAATGTTATTTATGTACTTGATTGACGTGGCGAGTGTAAGCCAACTATGTTATCTCCCCTTTATTATTTATATTACATGGGATGTTGTGAAGATTGCCTAACTTGCGACATATGCCTTCAATGCGATTATGCCTCTAAGTCGTGCCTCGACACGTGGGAGATATAGTCGCATCGAGGGTGTTACACCTGTAGAGCACCTTTATAATCACCCAGTTACGTTGTGACGTTTGGTGGCACACAAAGTGTTCCTCCGGTAAACGGGAGTTCCATAATCTCAAAGGTCATAGGAACATGTATAAGTCATGAAGAAAGCAATAGCAACAAACTAAACGATCAAGTGCTATGCTAACGGAATGGGTCAAGTCAATCACATCATTCTCCTAATGATGTGATCCCGTTAATCAAATGACAACTCATGTCTATGATTAGGAAACATAACCATCTTTGTGTTGGGAACGTAGTAATTTCAAAAAAAATCCTACGCACACGCAAGATCATGGTGATGCACAGCAACGAGAGGGAGAGTGTTGTCTACGTACCCTCGTAGACCAGAAGCGGAAGCGTTATAACAACGCGGTTGATGTAGTCGTACGTCTTCACGGCCCGACCGATCAAGCACCGAAACTACGGCACCTCCGAGTTTTTAGCACACGTTCAGCTCGATGACGATCCCCGGACTCCGATCCAGCAAAGTGTCGGGGATGAGTTCCGTCAGCACGACGGCGTGGTGACGATCTTGATGTTCTACCGTCGCAGGGCTTCGCCTAAGCACCGCTACAATATTATTGAGGATTATGGTGGAGGGGGGCACCGCACACGGCTAAGAGATCAATGATCAATTGTTGTGTCTCTAGGGTGCCCCCTGCCCCCGTATATAAAGGAGTGGAGGAGGGGGCCGGCCAAGGAGGGTGGCGCGCCCAAAGGGGGGAGTCCAACTCCCACCGGGAGTAGGACTCCCCTTTTCCTATTAGGAGTAGGAGAGGGAAGGAAGAGGAAGGAGGGAGGAAGGAAAGGGGGGCCGGCCCCCTCCCAATTCGGATTGGGCTTGGGGGGGCGCGCCCCTCCCTTGCTCCTTTCCCCTCCTTTCCACTAAGGCCCAATAAGGCCCATATACCTCCCGGGGGGTTCCGATAACCTCTCGGTGATCCGGTATTGTCCCAATCTCACCCGGAACCTTTCCGGTGTCCAAATATAGTCGTCCAATATATCGATCTTTATGTCTCGACCATTTCGAGACTCCTCGTCAAGTCCGTGATCACATCCGGGACTCCGAACAACCTTCGGTACATCAAAATATATAAACTCATAATGAAACTGTCATCGTAACGTTAAGCGTGCGGACCCTACGGGTTCGAGAACAATGTAGACATGACCGAGCACGTCTCCGGTCAATAACCAATAGCGGAACCTGGATGCTCATATTGGCTCCTACATATTCTATGAAGATCTTTATCGGTCAGACCGCATAACAACATACGTTGTTCCCTTTGTCATCGGTATGTTACTTGCCCGAGATTCGATCGTCGGTATCTCAATACCTAGTTCAATCTCGTTACCGTCAAGTCTCTTTACTCGTTCCGTAATACATCATCCCGCAACTAACTCATTAGTTGCAATGCTTGCAAGGCTTAAGTGATGTGCATTACCGAGAGGGCCCAGAGATACCTCTCCGACAATCGGAGTGACAAATCCTAATCTCGAAATACGCCAACCCAACAAGTACCTTCGGAGACACCTGTAGAGCACCTTTATAATCACCCAGTTACGTTGTGACGTTTGGTAGCACACAAAGTGTTCCTCCGGTAAACGGGAGTTGCATAATCTCATAGTCATAGGAACATGTATAAGTCATGAAGAAAGCAATAGCAACAAACTAAACGATCAAGTGCTAAGCTAATGGAATGGGTCAAGTCAATCACATCATTCTCCTAATGATGTGATCCCGTTAATCAAATGACAACTCATGTCTATGGTTAGGAAACATAACCATCTTTGATCAATGAGCTAGTCAAGTAGAGGCATACTAGTGACACTCTGTTTGTCTATGTATTCACACATGTATTATGTTTCCGGTTAATACAATTCTAGCATGAATAATAAACATTTATCATGATATAAGGAAATAAATAATAACTTTATTATTGCCTCTAGGGCATATTTCTTCAGTCTCCCACTTGCACTAGAGTTCAATAATCTAGTTTCACATCGCCATGTGATTTAACATCAATAGTTCACATCACCATGTGATTAACACCCATAGTTCACATCGTCATGTGACCAACACCCAAAGGGTTTACTAGATCAATAATCTAGTTCACATCGCTATGTGATTAATACCCAAAGAGTACTAAGGTGTGATCATGTTTTGCTTGTGAGAGAAGTTTAGTCAACGGGTCTTGCCACATTCAGATCCGTAAGTATTTTGCAAATTTCTATGTCAACAATGCTCTGCACGGAGCTACTCTAGCTAATTGCTCCCACTTTCAATATGTATCCAGATTGAGACTTTGAGTCATCTGGATCAGTGTCAAAACTTGCATCGACGTAACCCTTTACGACGAACCTTTTGTCACCTCCATAATCGAGAAACATATCCTTATTCCACTAAGGATAATTTTGACCAATGTCCAGTGATCTACTCCTAGATCACTTATTGTACTCCCTTGCCAAAAACTCAGGTAGGGTTATTACCAATAGGATATGGACACAGCATGGCATTACTTTATAGACCTAATGGCTGAGCATAGGAATGGACTTTTCATTCTCTCTCTATCTTCTGTCGTGGTCGGATTTGAGTCTTTACTCAACTTCACACCTTGTAACAAAGGCAAGAACTCCTTCTGACCTATTCCATTTTGAACTACTTCAAAATCTTGTCAAGGTATTGTATTCATTTGAAAAAAACTATCAAGCGTTCTTGATCTATCTCTATAGATCTTGATGCTCATATGTAAGCAGCTTCACCGAGTCTTCTTGAAAAAACTCCTTTCAAACATTCCTTTATGCTTTGCAGATAATTCTACATATATCTCTGATCAACAATATGTCATTCACATATACTTATCAGAAATGTTGTAGTGCTCCCACTCACTTTGTTGTAAATACAGGCTTCACCACAAGTCTATATTAAAACTATATGCTTTTATCAACTTATCAAAGCGTATATTCCAACTCCGAGATGGCTTGCACCAGTCCATAGATGGATCCGCTAGAGCTTGCATATTTTGTTAGTACCTTTAGGATTGACAAACCTTCTGGTGCAATCATTATACAACTCTTCTTTAATTAAATCCATTAAGGAATGCAGTTTTGTTTATCCATTGCAGAATTTCATAAATGCGGCAATTGCTTAACATGATTCGGACAGACTAAGCATAGATACGAGTGAGAAAACTCTCATCGTAAGTTCAACACCTTGAACTTGTCGAAAACCTTTTTGCGATAATTCTAGCTTTGCAGATAGTAACACTACTATCAGCGTTCGTCTTCCTCTTGAAGATCCATTTAATCTCAATGGCTTGCCGATCAATGGGCAAGTCAATCAAAGTCCATACTTTGTTCTCATACATGGATCTCATCTCAGATTTGATGGCCTAAAGCCATTTCGCGGAATCTGGGCTCATCATCACTTCCTCATAATTCGTAGGCTCGTCATGGTCAAGTAACATGACCTCCAGAACAGGATTACTGTACCACTCTGGTGCGGATCTCACTCTGCTTTACCTACGAGGTTCGGTAGTAACTTGATCTGAAGTAACATGATCGTCATCATTAGCTTCCTCACTAATTGGTGTAGTAGTAACAGGAACAGATTTCTGTGATGAACTACTTTCCAATAAGGGAGTAGGTACAGTTTTCCTCATCAAGTTCTACTTTCCTCCCACTCACTTCTTTCGAGAGAAACTCCTTCTCTAGAAAGGATCCATTCTCAGCAACGAATATCTTGCCTTCGGATCTGTGATAGAAGGTGTACCCAACATTTTCTTTTGGGTATCCTATGAAGACGCACTTCTCCGATTTGTGTTTGAGCTTATCAGGTTGAAACTTTTTCACATAAGCATTACAACTTCAAACATTAAGAAACGACGGCTTAGTTTCTTGCCAAACCATAGTCATACGGTGTCATCTCAATGGATTTAGATGGTGCCTATTTAACATGAAGGCTATGTCTCTAATGCATAACCCCAAAATGATAGTGGTAGATCGGTAAGAGACATCATAGATCGCACCATATCTAATAAAATACGGTTATGACAGGTCGGACACACCATAACACTTGGTGTTCCAGGTATCGTGAGTAGTGAAACTATTTCACATTTGTTTTAACTGAAAGCCAAACTCTTAACTCAAATATTTTACCTCTGCGATCATATCGTAGAAACTTCTATTTTCTTGTTATGATGATTCTCCACTTCACTCTGAAATTCTTTGAACTTTTCAAACTTTTCAGACTTGTGTTTCATTAAGTAGATATACCCATATCTGCTCAAATCATCTGTGAAGGTCAGAAAATAACGATACTTGCCGTGAGCCTTAACACTCATCGGACCGCATACATCAGTATGTATTATTTCCAATAAGTCAGTTGCTCGCTCCATTGTTCCGGAGAACGGAGTCTTAGTCATCTTGCCCATGAGGCATGGTTCGCAAGCATCAAGTGATTCATAATCAAGTGATTCCAAAAGTCCATCAGCATGGAGTTTCTTCATGCGCTTTACACCAATATGACCTAAACGGCAGTGCCACAAATAAGTTGCACTATCATTATTAACTTTGCATCTTTTGGTTTCAATATTATGATATGTGTATCACTACGATCGAGATCCAACGAACTATTTTCATTGGGTGTGTAACCATATAAGGTTTTATTCATGTAAATAGAACAACAATTTATTCTCTTACTTAAATGAATAACCGTATCAATAAACATGATCAAATCATATTCATGCTCAACGCAAACACCAAATAACACTTATTTAGGTTCAACACTAATCCCGAAAGTATAGGGAGTGTGCGATGATGATCATATCAATCTTGGAACCACTTCCAACACACATCGTCACTTCACCCTTAACTAGTCTCTGTTCATTCTGCAACTCCCGTTTCGAGTTACTACTCTTAGCAACTGAACCAGTATCAAATACCGAGGGGTTGCTACGAACACTAGTAAAATACACATCAATAATCTGTATATCAAATATACCTTTGTTCACTTTGCCATCCTTCTTATCCGCCAAATACTTGGGGCAGTTCCGCTTCCAGTGACCAGTCCCTTTGCAGTAGAAGCACTTAGTCTCAGGCTTAGGACCAGACTTGGGCTTCTTCACTTGAGCAGCAACTTGCTTGCCGTTCTTCTTGAAGTTCCCTTTCTTTCCCTTTGCCCTTTTCTTGAAACTAGTGGTCTTGTTAATCATCAACACTTGATGCTCTTTCTTGATTTCTACCTTCATCGATTTCATCATCATGAAAAGCTCGGGAATCGTTTTCATCATCCCTTGCATACTATAGTTCATCACGAAGTTCTACTAACTTGGTGATGGTGACTAGAGAATTCTGTCAATCACTATTTTATCTGGAAGATTAACTCCCACTTGATTCAAGCGATTGTAGTACCCAGACAATCTGGAACACATGCTCACTGCTTGAGCTATTCTCCTCCATCTTTTAGCTATAGAACTTGTTGGAGACTTCATATCTCTCAACTCGGGTATTTGCTTGAAATATTAACTTCAACTCCTGGAACATCTCATATGTCCATGACGTTCAAAACGTCTTTGAAGTCCCGATTCTAAGCCGTTAAGCATGGTGCACTAAACTATCAAGTAGTCATCATATTGAGCTAGCAAACGTTCATAACGTCTGTATCTCCTCCTGCAATAGGTCTGTCACCTAGCGGTGCATCAAGGACATAATTCTTCTGTGCAGCAATGAGGATAAACCTCAGATCACGGATCCAATCCGCATCATTGCTACGAACATCTTTCAACTTAGTTTTCTCTAGGAACATATCAAAAATAAAACAGGGGAGCTAAACGCGAACTATTGATCTACAACATAGATATGCTAATACTACCAGGACTAAGTTCATGATAAATTTAAGTTCAATTAATCATATTACTTCCTCTGTAAACTAATATAAGAGCGTTTAGATCACTATTTTAGTATTCTAAACGCTCTTATATTAGTTTACAGAGGGAGTACTTAAGAACTCCCACTTAGATAGGCATCCCTCTAATCCTCTGAGTGATCGCGTGATCCAAATAAACTAAACCATGTCCGATCATCACGTGAGATGGAGTAGTTTCAATGGTGAACATCACTATGTTGATCATATCTACTATATGATTCACACTCGACCTTTCGGTCTCCGTGTTCCGAGGCCATATCTGTTATATGCTAGGCTCGTCAAGTTTAACCTGAGTATTCCGCGTGTGCAACTGTTTTGCACCCGTTGTATTTAAACGTAGAGCCTATCACACCCGATCATCACGTGGTGTCTCAGCACGAAGAACTTTCGCAACGGTGCATACTCAGAAAGAACACTTATACCTTGATAATTTAGTGAGAGATTATCTTATAAAGCTATCGCCGAACTAAGCAAAATAAGATGTATAAAAGATAAACATCACATGCAATCATAATATGTGACATGATATGGCCATCATCATCTTGTGCCTTTGATCTCCATCTCCAAAGCATCGTCATGATCTCCATCGTCACCGGCATGACACCATGATCTCCATCATCTTGATCTATATCAATGTGTCATCACATGGTTGTCTCGCCAACAATTGCTCTTGCAACTATTGCATCTTATGCAATAGAGAGATAACCATAAGGCTTTTGCCAGTTGCCGATAACTTCAACAAAACATGATCATCTCATACAACAACTTATATCTCATCACATCTTGACCATATCACATCACAACATGCCCTGCAAAAACAAGTTAAACGTCCTCTACTTTGTTGTTGCAAGTTTTACGTGGCTGCTACGGGCTGAGCAAGAACCGTTCTTACCTACACATCAAAACCACAACGATAGTTTGTCAAGTTGGTGATGTTTTAACCTTCGCAAGGACCGGGCGTAGCCACACTCGGTTCAACTAAAGTTGGAGAAACTGACACCCGCCAGCCACCTGTGTGCAAAGCACGTCGGTAGAACCAGTCTCGCGTAAGCGTACGCGTAATGTTGATCCGGGCCGCTTCATCCAACAATACCGCCGAACCAAAGTATGACATGCTGGTAAGCAGTATGACTTATATCGCCCACAACTCACTTGTGTTCTACTCGTGCATATTACATCAACGCATAAAACCTAGGCTCGGATGCCACTGTTGGGGAACGTAGTAATTTCAAAATTTTCCTACGCACACGCAAGATCATGGTGATGCATAGCAACGAGAGGGGAGAGTGTTATCCACGTACCCTCGTAGACCGAAAGCGGAAGCGTTATCACAACGCGGTTGATGTAGTCGTACGTCTTCACGATCCGACCGATCAAGTACCGAACGCACGGCACCTCCGAGTTCAGCACACGTTCAGCCTGATGACGTCCCTCGAACTCCGATCCAGCCGAGTGTTGAGGGAGAGTTTCGTCAGCACGATGGCGTGGTGACGATGTTGATGTTCTACCGATCGCAGGGCTTCGCCTAAGCACCGCTACAATATTATCGAGGATTATGGTGGAGGGGGGCACCGCACACGGCTAAGAGATCAATGATCAATTGTTGTGTCTCTAGGGTGCCCCCTGCCCCCGTATATAAAGGAGTGGAGGAGGGGGCCGGCCAAGGAGGGTGGCGCGCCCAAGGGGGGAGTCCAACTCCCACCGGGAGTAGGACTCCCCTTTTCCTATTAGGAGTAGGAGAGGGAAGGAAGAGGAAGGAGGGAGGAAGGAAAGGGGGGCCGGCCCCCCTCCCAATTCGGATTGGGCTTGGGGGGGCGCCCCCTCCCTTGCTCCTTTCCCCTCCTTTCCACTAAGGCCCAATAAGGCCCATATACCTCCCGGGGGTTCCGATAACCTCCCGGTGATCCGGTATTGTCCCAATCTCACCCGGAACCTTTCCGGTGTCCAAATATAGTCGTCCAATATATCGATCTTTATGTCTCGACCATTTCGAGACTCCTCGTCAAGTCCGTGATCACATCCGGGACTCCGAACAACCTTCGGTACATCAAAATATATAACTCATAATGAAACTGTCATCGTAACGTTAAGCGTGCGGACCCTACGGGTTCGAGAACAATGTAGACATGACCGAGACACGTCTCCGGTCAATAACCAATAGCGGAACCTGGATGCTCATATTGGCTCCTACATATTCTACGAAGATCTTTATCGGTCAGACCGCATAACAACATACGTTGTTCCCTTTGTCATCGGTATGTTACTTGCCCGAGATTCGATCGTCGGTATCTCAATACCTAGTTCAATCTCGTTACCGTCAAGTCTCTTTACTCGTTCCGTAATACATCATCTTCGCAACTAACTCATTAGTTGCAATGCTTGCAAGGCTTAAGTGATGTGTATTACCGAGAGGGCCCAGAGATACCTCTCCGACAAGCGGAGCGACAAATCCTAATTTCGAAATACGCCAACCCAACATGTACCTTTGGAGACACCTGTAGAGCACCTTTATAATCACCCAGTTACGTTGTGACGTTTGGTAGCACACAAAGTGTTCCTCCGGTAAACGGGAGTTGCATAATCTCATAGTCATAGGAACATGTATAAGTCATGAAGAAAGCAATAGCAACATACTAAACGATTGGGTGCTAAGCTAATGGAATGGGTCATGTCAATCACATCATTCTCCTAATGATGTGATCCCATTAATCAAATGACAACTCATGTCTACGGTTAGGAAACATAACCATCTTCGATTAACGAGCTAGTCAAGTAGATGCATACTAGTGACACTTTGTTTGTCTATGTATTCACACAAGTATTACGTTTCCGGTTAATACAATTCTAGCATGAATAATAACCATTTATCATGATATAAGGAAATAAATAATAACTTTATTATTGCCTCTAGGGCATATTTCCTTCACTTTGATCAACGAGCTAGTCAAGTAGAGGCATACTAGTGACACTCTATTTGTCTATGTATTCACACATGTATTATGTTTCCGATTAATACAATTCTAGCATGAATAATAAACATTTATCATGATATAAGGAAATAAATAATAACTTTATTATTTCCTCTAGGGCATATTTCCTTCAGTCTCCCACTTGCACTAGAGTCAATAATCTAGTTCACATCACCATGTGATTTAATACCAATAGTTCACATCACCATGTGATTAACACCCATAGTTCACATCGACATGTGACCAACACCCAAAGGGTTTACTAGAGTCAATAATCTAGTTCACATCGCTATGTGATTAACACCCAAAGAGTATTAAGGTGTGATCATGTTTTGCTTGTGAGAGAAGTTTAGTCAACGGGTGGCCACATTCAGATCCGTAAGTATTTTGCAAATTTCTATGTCAACAATGCTCTGCACGGAGCTACTCTAGCTAATTGCTCCCACTTTCAATATGTATCCAGATTGAGATTTAGAGTCATCTGGATCAGTGTCAAAATTTGCATCGACGTAACCCTTTACAACGAACCTTTTTGTCACCTCCATAATCGAGAAACATATCCTTATTCCACTAAGGATAATTTTGACCGCTGTCCAATGATCTACTCCTAGATCACTATTGTACTCCCTTGCCAAAATAGTGTAGGGTATACAATAGATCTGGTACACAGCATGGCATATTTTATAGAACCTATGGCCAAGGCATAGGGAATGACTTTCATTCTCTTTCTATCTTCTGCCGTGGTCGGGCTTTGAGTCTTACTCAGTTTCACACCTTGTAACACAGGCAAGAACTCTTTCTTTGACTGTTCCATTTTGAACTACTTCAAAATCTTGTCAAGGTATGTACTCATTGAAAAAACTTATCAAGCGTCTTGATCTATCTCTATAGATCTTGATGCTCAATATGTAAGCAGCTTCACCGAGGTCTTTCTTTGAAAAACTCCTTTCAAACATTCCTTTATGCTTTGCAGAATAATTCTACATTATCTCCGATCAACAATATGTCATTCACATATACTTATCAGAAATGTTGTAGTGCTCCCACTCACTTTCTTGTAAATACAGGCTTCACCGCAAGTCTGTATAAAACTATATGCTTTGATCAACTTATCAAAGCGTATATTCCAACTCCGAGATGCTTGCACCAGTCCATAGATGGATCGCTGGAGCTTGCATATTTTGTTAGTACCTTTAGGATTGACAAAACCTTCTGGTTGCATCATATACAACTCTTCTTTAATAAATCCATTAAGGAATGCAGTTTTGTTTATCCATTTGCCAGATTTCATAAAATGCGGCAATTGCTAACATGATTCGGACAGACTTAAGCATAGATACGAGTGAGAAACTCTCATCGTAGTCAACACCTTGAACTTGTCGAAAACCTTTTTGCGACAATTCTAGCTTTGTAGATAGTAACACTACTATCAGCGTCCGTCTTCCTCTTGAAGATCCATTTAATCTCAATGGCTCGCCGATCAATGGGCAAGTCAATCAAAGTCCATACTTTGTTCTCATACATGGATCTCATCTCAGATTTCATGGCCTCAAGCCATTTCGGAATCTGGGCTCATCATCGCTTCCTCATAGTTCGTAGGCTCGTCATGGTCAAGTAACATGACCTCCAGAACAGGATTACCGTACCACTCTGGTGCAGATCTTCACTCTGGTTTACCTACGAGGTTCGGTAGTAACTTGATCTGAAGTTACATGATCATCATCATTAGCTTCCTCACTAATTGGTGTAGTAGTCACAGGAACAGATTTCTATGATGAACTACTTTCCAATAAGGGAGCAGGTACAGTTACCTCATCAAGTTCTACTTTCCTCCCACTCACTTCTTTCGAGAGAAACTCCTTCTCTAGAAAGGATCCATTCTCAGCAATGAATATCTTGCCTTCGGATCTGTGATAGAAGGTGTACCCAACATTTTCTTTTGGGTATCCTATGAAGATGCACTTCTCCGATTTGGGTTTGAGCTTATCAGGTTGAAACTTTTTCACATAAGCATTGCAACCTCAAACTTTAAGAAACGACAGCTTAGGTTTCTTGCCAAACCATAGTTCATACGGTGTCGTCTCAACGGATTTAGATGGTGCCCTATTTAACGTGAATGTAGCTGTCTCTAATGCATAATCCCAAAACGATAGTGGTAAATCGGTAAGAGACATCATAGATCGCACCATATCTAATAAAGTACGGTTACGATGTTCGGACACACCATTACACTGTGGTGTTCCAGGTGGCGTGAGTAGTGAAACTATTTCACATTGTTTTAACTGAAGGCCAAACTCGTAACTCAAATATTTTACTTCTGCAATCATATCGTAGAAACTTTTATTTTTGTTACGATGATTCTCCACTTCACTCTGAAATTCTTTGAACTTTTCAAATGTTTCAGACTTGTGTTTCATCAAGTAGATATACTCATATCTGCTCAAATCATCTGTGAAGATCAGAAAATAATGATACCTGCCGCGAGCCTCAATATTCATCGGACCACATACATCAGTATGTATGATTTCCAACAAATCTGTTGCTCGCTCCATTGTTCCGGAGAACGGAGTCTTAGTCATCTTGCCCATGAGGCATGGTTCGCAAGCATCAACTGATTCATAATCAAGTGATTCCAAAAGCCCATCAGCATGGATTTTCTTCATGCGCTTTACACCAATATGACCTAAACGGCAGTGCCACAAATAAGTTGCACTATCATTATTAACTTTGCATCTTTTGGCTTCAATATTATAAAAATGTGTATCACCACGATCGAGATCCAACAAACCATTTTCATTGGGTGTATGACCATAGAAGGTTTTATTCATGTAAACAGAACAACAATTATTCTCTAACTTACATGAATAACCGTATTGCAATAAACATGATCCAATCATATTTATGCTCAACGCAAACACCAAATAACACTTATTTAGGTTCAACACTAATCCCGAAAGTATAGGGAGTGTGCGATGATGATCATATCAATCTTGGAACCAATTCCAACACACATCGTCACTTCACCCTTAACTAGTCTCTGTTCATTCTGTAACTCCTGTTTCGAGTTACTAATTTTTAGCAACCGAACAAGTATCAAATACCCAGGGGCTACTATAAACACTAGTAAGGTACACATCAATAACATGTATATCAAATATAGCTTGTTCACTTTGCCATCCTTCTTATCCGCCAAATACTTGGGGTGTTTCCGCTTCTAGTGACCAGTCCCTTTGCAGTAGAAGCACTTAGTCTCAGGCTTAGGTCCAGACTTGGGCTTCTTCACTTGAGCAGCAACTTGCTTTGTTCTTCTTGAAGTTCCCCTTCTTCCCTTTGCCCTTTTCTTGAAACTAGTGGTCTGAGAGAGAGAATACTTGATGCTCTTTCTTGATTTCTACCTTCATCGATTTCATCATCATGAAAAGCTCGGGAATCGTTTTCATCATCCCTTGCATACTATAGTTCATCACGAAGTTCTACTAACTTGGTGATGGTGACTAGAGAATTCTGTCAATCACTATTTTATCTGGAAGATTAACTCCCACTTGATTCAAGCGATTGTAGTACCCAGACAATCTGAGCACATGCTCACTGCTTGAGCTATTCTCCTCCATCTTTTAGCTATAGAACTTGTTGGAGACTTCATATCTCTCAACTCGGGTATTTGCTTGAAATATTAACTTCAACTCCTGGAACATCTCATATGATCCATGACGTTCAAAACGTCTTTGAAGTCCCGATTCTAAGCTGTTAAGCATGGTGCACTAAACTATCAAGTAGTCATCATATTGAGCTAGCCAAACGTTCATGACGTCTGCATCTGCTCCTGCAATAGGTCTGTCACCTAGCGGTGCATTAAGGACATAATTCTTTCTGTGCAGCAATGAGGATAAACCTCAGATCACGGATCCAATCCGCATCATTGCTACTAACATCTTTCAACTTAGTTTTCTCTAGGAACATATCAAAAATAAAACAGGGGAGCTAAACGCGAGCTATTGATCTACAACATAGATATGCTAATACTACCAGGACTAAGTTCATGATAAATTTAAGTTCAATTAATCATATTACTTAAGAACTCCCACTTAGAAAGACATCCCTCTAATCTTCTAAGTGATCACGTGATCCAAATCAACTAAACCATAACCGATCATCACGTGAAATGGAGTAGTTTTCAATGGTGAACATCACTATGTTGATCATATCTACTATATGATTCACGCTCGACCTTTCGGTCTCAGTGTTCCGAGGCCATATCTGCATATGCTAGGCTCGTCAAGTTTAACCTGAGTATTTCGTGTGCAAAACTGGCTTGCACCCGTTGTAGATGGACGTAGAGCTTATCACACCCGATCATCACGTGGTGTCTGGGCACGACGAACTTTGGCAACGGTGCATACTCAGGGAGAACACTTTTATCTTGAAATTTAGTGAGAGATCATCTTATAATGCTACCGTCAATCAAAGCAAGATAAGATGCATAAAAGATAAACATCACATGCAATCAAAATATGTGACATGATATGGCCATCATCATCTTGTGCCTTTGATCTCCATCTCCAAACATCGTCATGATTTCCATCGTCACCGGCATGACACCATGATCTCCATCATCTTGATCTATATCAATGTGTCGTCACATGGTCGTCTCGCCAACTATTGCTCTTGCAACTATTGCTATCGCATAGCGATAATTGTAAAGCAATTATTTGGCGCTTGCATCTTATGCAATAAAGAGACAACCATAAGGCTTCTGCCAGTTGCCGATAACTTCAACAAAACATGATCATCTTATACAACAACTTATATCTCATCACGTCTTGACCATATCACATCACAACATGCCCTGCAAAAACAAGTTAGACGTCCTCTACTTTGTTGTTGCAAGTTTTACGTGGCTGCTACGGGCTGAGCAAGAACCGTTCTTACCTACGCATCAAAACCACAACGATAGTTTGTCAAGTTAGTGTTGTTTTAACCTTCTCAAGGACCGGGGCTAGCCACACTCGGTTCAACTAAAGTTGGAGAAACTGACACCCGCTAGTCACCTGTGTGCATAGCACGGCGGTAAAACCAGTCTCGCGTAAGCGTACGCGTAATGTCGGTCCGGGCCGCTTCATCCAACAATACCGCCGAACCAAAGTGTGACATGCTGGTAAGCAGTATGACTTATATCGCCCACAACTCACTTGTGTTCTACTCGTGCATATACATACGCATAAAACCTGGCTCGGATGCCACTGTTGGGGAACGTAGTAATTTCAAAAAAATTCCTACGCACACGCAAGATCATGGTGATGCATAGCAACGAGAGGGGAGAGTGTTGTCCACGTACCCTCGTAGACCGAAAGCGGAAGCGTTAGCACAACGCGGTTGATGTAGTCGTACGTCTTCACGATCCGACCGATCAAGTACCGAACGCACGCACCTCCGAGTTCAGCACACGTTCAACTCGATGACGTCCCTCGAACTCCGATCCAGCCGAGTGTTTGAGGGAGAGTTTCGTCAGCACGACGGCGTGGTGACGATGATGATGTTCTACCGATGCAGGGCTTCGCCTAAGCACCGCTACGATATGATCGAGGTGGATTATGGTGGAGGGGGGCACCGCACACGGCTAAGAGATCAAGAGATCAATTGTTGTGTCTTGGGGTGCCCCCTGGCCCCCGTATATAAAGGAGTGGAGGAGGGGAGGGCCGGCCCTCTCTATGGCGCGCCCTAGGGGAGTCCTACTCCCACCGGGAGTAGGATTCCCCCTTTCCTAGTAGAACTAGGAGCCCTTCCAAGTAGTAGGAGTAGGAGGGAAGGAAAGGGAAGGGAAAAGGAGAAGGAAGGAAGGGGGCGCCCCCCTCCCTAGTCCAATTCGGACCAGCCCATGGGGAGGGGTGCGGCCACCCTTTGAGGCCTTTCTCTCCTTTCCCGTATGGCCCATTAAGGCCCAATACGAATTCCCGTAACTCCCCGGTACTCCCGAAAATACCCGAATCACTCGGAACCTTTCCGATGTCCGAATATAGTCATCCAATATATCGATCTTTACGTCTCGACCATTTCGAGACTCCTCGTCATGTCCCCGATCTCATCCGGGACTCCGAACTCCTTCGGTACATCAAAACACATAAACTCATAATATAACCGTCATCGAACTTTAAGCGTGCGGACCCTACGGGTTCGAGAACTATGTAGACATGACCGAGACACGTCTCCGGTCAATAACCAATAGCGGAACCTGGATGCTCATATTGGCTCCTACATATTCTATGAAGATCTTTATCGGTCAAACCGCATAACAACATACGTTGTTCCCTTTGTCATCGGTATGTTACTTGCCCGAGATTCGATCGTCGGTATCTCAATACCTAGTTCAATCTCGTTACCGGCAAGTCTCTTTACTCGTTCCGTAATACATCATCCCGCAACTAACTCATTAGTTGCAATGCTTGCAAGGCTTAAGTGATGTGCATTACCGAGAGGGCCCAGAGATACCTCTCTGACAATCGGAGTGACAAATCCTAATCTCGAAATACGCCAACCCAACAAGTACCTTCGGAGACACCTGTAGAGCACCTTTATAATCACCCAGTTACGTTGTGACGTTTGGTAGCACACAAAGTGTTCCTGGTAAACGGGAGTTGCATAATCTCATAGTCATAGGAACATGTATAAGTCATGAAGAAAGCAATAGCAACAAACTAAACGATCAAGTGCTATGCTAAAGAATGGGTCAAGTCAATCACATCATTCTCTAATGATGTGACCCCGTTAATCAAATGACAACTCATGTCTATGGCTAGGAAACTTAACCATCTTTGATTCAACGAGCTAGTCAAGTAGAGGCATACTAGTGACATACTGTTTGTCTATGTATTCACACATGTATTATGTTTCCGGTTAATACAATTCTAGCATGAATAATAAACATTTATCATGATATAAGGAAATAAATAATAACTTTATTATTGCCTCTAGGGCATATTTCCTTCAGTCTCCCACTTGCACTAGAGTCAATAATCTAGTTCACATCGCCATGTGATTTAACATCAATAGTTCACATCACCATGTGATTAACACCCATAGTTCACATCGTCATGTGACCAACACCCAAAGGGTTTACTAGAGTCAATAATCTAGTTCACATCGCTATGTGATTAATACCCAAAGAGTACTAAGGTGTGATCATGTTTTGCTTGTGAGGGAAGTTTAGTCAACGGGTCTGCTACATTCAGATCCGTATGTATTTTGCAAATTTCTATGTCAACAATGCTCTGCACGGAGCTACTCTAGCTAATTGCTCCCACTTTCAATATGTATCCAGATTGAGACTTTGAGTCATCTGGATCAGTGTCAAAACTTGCATCGACGTAACCCTTTACGACGAACCTTTTGTCACCTCCATAATCGAGAAACATATCCTTATTCCACTAAGGATAATTTTGACCAATGTCCAGTGATCTACTCCTAGATCACTATTGTACTCCCTTGCCAAACCCAGGGCCGGGTTTTGTGACGCCCCGAGACCGATGCGCCAGGTGTCTTCCAGTTTTTCGCCGTCATTGCCATGTCTTTTGCATGCGTGTTGCATTTCATCATGTCATCATGTGCATTGCATCATCATGTTTTAAAACTTGCATCCGTCCGGGTTTCCCCGTTCTTTCTGTTGTCCGTTCTGAGCCCAGACACACTTGCACGCGCCCGCGGCATGTCCGAAATAGTATTTTATAAGTGGCCGAAAATGTTCTCGGAATGGGATGAGAGTTGGCATGCGGTCTTATTATAGTGTAGATAGACCGCCTGTCAAGTTTCATCGCATTCGGAGTTCGTTTGATGCCCAACGATTAACTATAGCGACATTATAGTCGGTCAATCGTCGGACGTTTTCGGTCTCCGGAAACAGATGCCGGGCCCTCTCTCTCTCTTCTCCCCCTCGCAGTCTTGCCATAGCCCACCTAGTCCATCCTCCTTCCCCTCTTCGCTTCCGGAGTTGTCCGATGCGATCGCACGGTCCGAAACCCTCTCTGCTCAGTGCATCAAACCCCCCTCGTGCTCGCGTCCGAAAAGTTGTCCCGGACCCGACCCGGACAGTCGTCAGCATTGTATCCGGATCATCCCCAAACGTCTACAAAACATCACCATTTTCCTATTCGGACTCCCTAACTATTTTTTTGCGACCGTCCGATTGCGATCGTAGGGACGTGATAGCACCTACCCAATTCCTAGCTGCTATTTATAGCGGATGAAACCCTACCTAAACTAGCCAACCCTAATTTCTAGGGATCCTCCCCTGTCCAATCCCCGCCGCGCCACTCTATTTATTTTCAGCGCCGGACCAATCGAGCCAGCCATCAGCCTTCCCCCAACCTCGGGATCCCTCCCGATCCACCTCCACCCAACCAGATCGCTCCAGCCATCCACCTGCTCCATCCAATCCATCGATCCCTGCCTCCCCTGTTCGGTCCTCGCTCCATCCGCAGCTCCCCTGCTCCCCTCGCACTCGGGCACACAGCCAGCCGAGTGCCCACCTCCAGATCGAGCAGGAGGCTCGATCTCGAGCTTCTCGAGCCACCGGCGACTAGGGCCCTCCCGCCGTGCCCCTTTTACTTCTCCTCCTTCCTGTAATCCCTCTCTCCCTGTGGCCTCTCTTTTACCCAATTCCCTCACCTCTCTCTCGTCTTCAGGAACCCCATGACGCCACTGCAGACCCAGCCATGGAGCCATGGATGCCACCCTCTGCAGCTCCGTCGCCAAGACCATGGGCCACCGCGTCCGGAGATGGCTGGATCTGCCTTGGCCCGATGGCTTGCGCTTTCCTCCGCGTCCTCCCCATCCCGCACTGCCGCGTCCGGCATCCTCGTCTTCGCACCGCCGCCTTGTTCCGCTCGATTGCTGCCGCCATTCGTTGGTGAGTAGCAGTAGTAGTGCCGCTACCCCCTGCCTCGATCTTTTCCTCTGTTTTTGCTTCTCTCTCCCGTCTCAAATTCTCATCTCTCTCTGCTTCCTTCCCATGTTCCTCTCTGAATCACTCTCTGTTTTTTCCCTCTCAGGCAAACAGCAAGCCTCCTTCAACCTCATCGCCTCAAGCCCCTGCTCTTGTCTCCTCCTACATGGTTCCTGTTCGCCCTCGCGTCGTTCCTGCGGGATCAGACGCGTTCCGGCCGGGAAGAGCCCTGCCGCTCCGACCTCCTGCCTCCTATCGCCATGGCGCCACTGCCTTTCTTTCTTCAGCGAGAGGCAACAGGCTCTGCATCGAGCGCACGACCACCACGCGCGTGGGTCACTGTTGGGGAACGTAGCATAAATTCAAAATTTTCCTACGTGTCACCAAGATCTATCTATGGAGAAACCAGCAACGAGGGGAGGGAGAGTGCATCTACATACCCTTGTAGATCGCTAAGCGGAAGTGTTCAAGAGAACGGGGTTGATGGAGTCGTACTCGTCGTGATCCAAATCACCGATGATCCTAGTGCCGAACGGACGGCACCTCCGCGTTCAACACACGTATAGCCCGGTGACGTCTCCCATGCCTTGATCCAGCAAGGAGAGAGGGAGAGGTTGAGAAAGACTCCATCCAGCAGCAGCACAACGGCGTGGTGGTGATAGAGGAGCGTGGCAATCCTGCAGGGCTTCGCCAAGCACCGCGAGATATGAGGAGAAAGAGAGGGAGGGCTGCACCAACAGGCAGAGATCAGATCGCGTGTATTGGGCAGCCCCTAGGCCTCATATATATAGGGGAAGGGGAGGAGGGTGCGCCCTCTAGGGTTCCCACCCCTAGAGGGGCGGCAGCCCTAGATGGGTCTTGGGGTGGCGGCCAAGAGGGGGAGAGGGAGGGCGCCCCCTAGGGTGGGCCTTAGGGCCCATCTAAGCCTAGGGTTTCCCCTTCTCCTCCTTTGCTGCGCCTTGGGCCTTGTGGGAGGCGCACCAGCCCACTCAGGGGCTGGTCCCTCACCACTCTTGGCCCACGCAAGCCTCCGGGACTGGTGGCCCCACTTGGTGGACCCCCGGGACCCTCCCGGTGGTCCCGGTACGTTACCGATAAACCCCGAAACTTTTCCGGTGACCAAAACAGGACTTCCCATATATAAATCTTTACCTCCGGACCATTCCGGAACTCCTCGTGACGTCCAGGATCTCATCCGGGACTCCGAACAACATTCGGTAACCACATACAAACTTCCTTTATAACCCTAGCGTCATCGAACCTTAAGTGTGTAGACCCTACGGGTTCGGGAGACATGCAGACATGACCGAGACGTTCTCCGGTCAATAACCAACAGCGGGATCTGGATACCCATGTTGGCTCCCACATGTTCCACGATGATCTCATCGGATGAACCACGATGTCAAGGACTTAATCAATCCCGTATACAATTCCCTTTGTCTAGCGGCATTGTACTTGCCCGAGATTCGATCGTCGGTATCCGATACCTTGTTCAATCTCGTTACCGGCAAGTCTCTTTACTCGTTCCGTAACACATCATCCCGTGATCAACTCCTTGATCACATTGTGCACATTATGATGATGTCCTACCGAGTGGGCCCAGAGATACCTCTCCGTCACACGGAGTGACAAATCCCAGTCTCGATTCGTGCCAACCCAACAGACACTTTCGGAGATACCCGTAGTGTACCTTTATAGCCACCCAGTTACGTTGTGACGTTTGGCACACCCAAAGCATTCCTACGGTATCCGGGAGTTGCACAATCTCATGGTCTAAGGAAATGATACTTGACATTAGAAAAGCTTTAGCATACGAACTACACGATCTAGTGCTATGCTTAGGATTGGGTCTTGTCCATCACATCATTCTCCTAATGATGTGATCCCGTTATCAACGACATCCAATGTCCATGGTCAGGAAACCGTAACCATCTATTGATCAACGAGCTAGTCAACTAGAGGCTTACTAGGGACATGGTGTTGTCTATGTATCCACACATGTATCTGAGTTTCCTATCAATACAATTCTAGCATGGATAATAAACGATTATCATGAACAAGGAAATATAATAATAACCAATTTATTATTGCCTCTAGGGCATATTTCCAACAGTCTCCCACTTGCACTAGAGTCAATAATCTAGTTCACATCGATATGTGATTAACACTCAAGGTCACATCCCCATGTGACTAACACCCAAAGAGTTTACTAGAGTCAGTAGTCTAGTTCACATCAATATGTGATTAACGCTCAATGAGTTCTAGGTTTGATCATGTTTTGCTTGTGAGAGAGGTTTTAGTCAACGGGTCTGAACCTTTCAGATCCGTGTATGCTTTACAAATCTCTATGTCATCTCCTAGATGCAGCTACCACGCTCTATTTGGAGCTATTCCAAATAACTGTTCTACTATACGAATCCAGTTTACTACTCAGAATAATCTGGATTAGTGTCAAAGTTTGCATCGAAGTAACCCTTTACGACGAACTCTTTTACCACCTCCATAATCGAGAAAATTCCTTAGTCCACTAGTTACTAAGGATAACTTTGACCACTGTCCTGTGATCCATTCTTGGATCACCCTTGTACCCCTTGACTGACTCATGGCAAGGCACACTTCAGGTGCGGCACACAGCATAGCATACTGTAGAGCCTATGTCTTAAGCATAGGGGACGACCTTCGTCCTTTCTCTCTATTCTGCCGTGGTCGAGCTTTAAATCTTAACTTCATACCTTACAACTCAGGCAAGAACTCCTTCTTTGACTGATCCATCTTGAACACCTTCAAGATCATGTCAAGGAATGTGCTCATTTTGAAAGTACTATTAAGCGTTTTGATCTATCCTTATAGATCTTGATGCTCAATGTTCAAGTAGCTTAATCCAGGCTTTCCATTGAAAAACACTTTCCAAATAACCCTATATGCTTTCCAGAAATTCTACGTCATTTCCGATCAACAATATGTTAAAACATATACTCATCAGAAATTCTATGGTGCTCCCACTCACTTCTTTGGAAATACAAGTTTCTCATAAACTTTGTATAAACCCAAAATCTTTGATCATCTCATCAAAGTGTACATTCCAACTCCGAGATGCTCACTCCAGTCCTCAGAAGGATAGCTGGAGCTTTGCATCCTTATTAGCATCTTCTCAGGATTGACAAAACCTTTCGGTTGTATCACATACAACCTTTCCTCAAGAAAATCGTCGAGGAAACAATGTTTTGACATCCTATCTGCAAGATTTCATAAATAATGCAGTGACTGCTAATATAATTCCAACAGACTCTTAGCATCGCTACGAGTGAGAAAATCTCACCGTAGTCAACTCCTTGAACTTGTCAGAAAACATCTTAACGACAAGTCGAGCTTTCTTAATGGTGACATTTACCATCATTGTCCGTCTTCCTTTTAAAATCCATCTGTACTCAACAGCCTTACGACCATCGAGCCATTCTGCCAAAGTCTACACTTTGTTTTCATACATGGATCCTCTCTCGGATTTTATGGCCTCGAGCCATTTATCGGAATCCGGGCCCACCATCGCTTCTCCATAGCTCGTAGGTTCATTGTTGTCTAGCAACATGACTTCCAAGACAGGATTACGTACCACTCTGAAGTAGTACGCATCCTTGTCATCCCACGAGGTTTGGTAGTGACTTGATCTGAAGTTTCATGATCACTATCATAAGCTTCCACTTCAATTGGTGTAGGTGCCACAGGAACAACTCCCTGTGCTCTGCCACACACTAGTTGAAGAGACGGTTCAATAACCTCATCAAGTCTCCACCATCCTCCCACTCAATTCTTTCGAGAGAAACTTTTCCTCGAGAAAGGACCCGATTCTAGAAACAATCCCTTATTGCTTTCGGATCTGAGACAGGAGGTATACCCAACTGTTTTGGGTGTCCTATGAAGATGCATTTATCCGCTTTGGGTTCGAGCTTATCAGCCTGAAACTTTTTCACATAAGCGTCGCAGCCCCAAACTTTTAAGAAATGACAGCTTAGGTTTCTCTAAACCATAGTTCATATGGTGTCATCTCATCGGAATTACGTGGTGCCCTATTTAAAGTGAATGTGGTTGTCTCTAATGCCTAACCCATAAACTATCGTGGTAATTCGATAAGAGACATCATGGTATGCATCATATCCAATAGGGTGCAGTTATGATGTTCGGACACACCATCACACTATGGTGTTCCAGGCTGTATTAGTTGTGAAACAATTTCCACAATGTCTTAATTCTGTGCCAAACTCGTAATTCAGATATTCATCTCTATGATCATATCATAGATATTTTATCCTCTTGTCACGACGATCTTTCAACTTCACCCTGAAATTACTTGAACCTTTCAATAATTCAGACTCGTGATTCATCAAGTAAATATACTCAACATCTACTCAAATCATCTGTGAAGTAAGAACATAACGATATCCACTACACCTCAGCACTCATTGGACTGCACACATCAAAATGTATTACTTCCAACAAGTTGCTTTCTAGTTCCATTTTACTGAAAACGAGGCTTTCAGTCATCTTGCCCATGTGGTATGATTTGCATGTCTCAAGTGATTCAAAATCAAGTGAGTCAAAACGGTCCATTTGCATGGAGTTTCTTCATGCATATACACCAATAGACATGGTTCGCATGTCTCAAACTTTTCAAAAATGAGTGAGTCCAAAGATCCATCAACATGGAGCTTCTTCATGCGTTTTATACCGATATGACTTAAGTGGCAGTGCCACAAGTAGGTGGTACTATCATTACTATCTTTTGGCATGAACATGTGTATCACTACGATCGAGATTCAATAAACCATTCATTTCAGGTGTAAGACCATTTGAAGGTATTATTCAAATAAACAGAGTAACCATTATTCTCTTTAAATGAATAACCGTATTGCGATAGTCATAATCCAATCATGTCTATGCTCAACGCAAACACCAAATAACAATTATTCAGGTTTAACACCAATCTCGATGGTAGAGGGAGCGTGCGATGCTTGATCATATCAACATTGGAAACACTTCCAACACATATCGTCAGCTCACCTTTAGCTAGTCTCCGTTTATTCCGTAGCTTTTATTTCGAGTTACTAACACTTAGCAACCGAACCGGTATCTAATACCCTGGTGCTACTAGGAGTACTAGTAAAGTACACATTAACACAATGTATATCCAATATACTTCTATCGACCTTGCCAGCCTTCTCATCTACCAAGTATCTAGGGTAATTCTGCTCCAGTGGCTGTTCCCCTTATTACAGAAGCACTCAGTCTCGGGTTTGGGTTCAACCTTGGGTTTCTTCACTAGAGCAGCAGCTGAATTGCCGTTTCATGAAGTATCCCTTTGTTCCCTTGCCCTTCTTGAAACTAGTGGTTTCACCAACCATCAACAATTGATGCTCCTTCTTGATTTCTACTTTCGCGGTGTCAAACATCGCGAATATCTCAAGGATCATCATATATGTCCCTGATATATCATAGTTCATCACGAAGCTCTAGCAGCTTGGTGGTAATGACTTCGGAGAACCATCACTATTTCATCTGGAAGATCAACTCCCACTCGATTCAAGCGATTGTTGTACTCAGACAATCTGAGCACAAGCAACAATTGAGCTTTTCTCCTTAGTTTGCAGGCTAACGTCGGAGGTCTTATACCTCTTGACGTGGGCACGAGCCTGAAATCCCAATTTCAGCCCTCGAAACATCTCATATGTTTCGCGATGTTTCAAAACGTCTTCGGTGCCTCAACTCTAAACCGTTTAACTGAACTATCACGTAGTTATCAAAATGTGTATGTCAGATGTTCGCAACATCCACAGACAACGTTCGAGGTTCAGCACACTGAGCGGTGCATTAAGGACATAAGCCTTCTATGAAGCAATGAGGACAATCCTCAGTTTACGGACCTAGTCCGCATAATTGCTACTATCAACTTTCAACTAATTTTTTCTCTAGGAACATATCTAAACAGTAGAACTGAAGCGCGAGCTACGACATAATTTGCGAAGACCTTTTGACTATGTTCAGGATAATTAAGTTCATCTTATGAACTCCCACTCAGATAGACATCCCTCTAGTCATCTAAGTGATTACATGATCCGAGTCAACTAGGCCGTGTCCGATCATCACGTGAGACGGACTAGTCAACATCGGTGAACATCTTCATGTTGATCGTATCTACCATACGACTCATGCTCGACCTTTCGGTCTTCTGTGTTCCGAGGCCATGTCTATACACATGCTAGGCTCGTCAAGTAAACCTAAGTGTTTAGCAGTGTGTAAATCTGTCTTACACCCGTTGTATGTGAACGTAAGAATCTAACACCCGATCATCACGTGGTGCTTTCGAAACAACGAACTGTCGCAACGGTGCACAGTTAGGGGGAACACTTTCTTGAAATTTAAATGAGGGATCATCTTATTTACTACGTCGTTCTAAAAATAAGATGTATAAACATGATAAACATCACATGCAATCAAATAGTGACATGATATGGCCAATATCATATAGTTCCTTTGATCTCCATCTTCGGGGCTCCATGATCATCTTCGTCACCGGCATGACACCATGATCTCCATCATCGTGTTCTCCATGAAGTTGTCACGTCATTATTACTTCTACTACTACAGCTAACGGTTAGCAATAAAGTAAAGTAATTACATGACGTTTATGTTGACACGTAGGTCATAAATAAATTAAGACAACTCCTATGGCTCCTGCCGGTTGTCATACTCATCGACATGCAAGTCGTGATTCCTATTACAAGAACATGATCAATCTCATACATCACATATATCATTCATCACATCCTTTTGGCCATATCACATCACATAGCATACCCTGCAAAAACAAGTTAGACGTCCTCTAATTGTTGTTTGCATGTTTTACGTGGCTGCTATGGGTTTCTAGCAAGAACGTTTCTTACCTACGCAAAACCACAACGTGATATGCCAATTGCTATTTACCCTTCATAAGGACCCTTTTCATCGAATCCGATCCGACTAAAGTGGGAGAGACAGACACCCGCCAGCCACCTTATGCAACTAGTGCATGTCAGTCGGTGGAACGGTCTCACGTAAGAGTACGTGTAAGGTCGGTCCGGGCCGCTTCATCCCACAATGCCGCGAATCAAGATTGGACTAGTAACGGTAAGCATATTGAACAAAATCAACGCCCACAACTACTTTGTGTTCTACTCGTGCATAGAAACTACGCATAGACCTAGCTCATGATGCCACTGTTGGGGAACGTAGCAAATTCAAAATTTTCCTACGTGTCACCAAGATCTATCTATGGAGAACCAGCAACGAGGGGAAGGAGAGTGCATCTACATACCCTTGTAGATCGCTAAGCGGAAGCGTTCAAGAGAACAGGGTTGATGGAGTCGTACTCGTCGTGATCCAAATCACCGATGATCCTAGTGCCGAACGGACGGCACCTCCGCGTTCAACACACGTACAGCCCGGTGACGTCTCCCATGCCTTGATCCAGCAAGGAGAGAGGGAGAGGTTGAGGAAGACTCCATCCAGCAGCAGCACAACGGCGTGGTGGTGATGGAGGAGCGTGGCAATCCTGCAGGGCTTCGCCAAGCACCGCGAGATATGAGGAGAAAGAGAGGGAGGGCTGCACCAACAGGCAGAGATCAGATCGCGTGTATTGGGCAGCCCCTAGGCCTCATATATATAGGGGAAGGGGAGGAGGGTGCGCCCCCTCTAGGGTTCCCACCCCTAGAGGGGCGGCAGCCCTAGATGGGTCTTGGGGTGGCGGCCAAGAGGGGGAGAGGGGGGCGCCCCCTAGGGTGGGCCTTAGGGCCCATCTAAGCCTAGGGTTTCCCCTTCTCCTCCTTTGCTGCGCCTTGGGCCTTGTGGGAGGCGCACCAGCCCACTCAGGGGCTGGTCCCTCACCACTCTTGGCCCACGCAAGCCTCCGGGACTGGTGGCCCCACTTGGTGGACCCCCGGGACCCTCCCGGTGGTCCCGGTACGTTACCGATAAACCCCGAAACTTTTCCGGTGACCAAAACAGGACTTCCCATATATAAATCTTTACCTCCGGACCATTCCGGAACTCCTCGTGACGTCCGGGATCTCATCCGGGACTCCGAACAACATTCGGTAACCACATACAAACTTCCTTTATAACCCTAGCGTCATCGAACCTTAAGTGTGTAGACCCTACGGGTTCGGGAGACATGCAGACATGACCGAGATGTTCTCCGGTCAATAACCAACAGCGGGATCTGGATACCCATGTTGGCTCCCACATGTTCCACGATGATCTCATCGGATGAACCACGATGTCAAGGACTTAATCAATCCCGTATACAATTCCCTTTGTCTAGCGGCGATTACTTGCCCGAGATTCGATCGTCGGTATCCCGATACCTTGTTCAATCTCGTTACCGGCAAGTCTCTTTACTCGTTCCGTAACACATCATCCCGTGATCAACTCCTTGATCACATTGTGCACATTATGATGATGTCCTACCGAGTGGGCCCAGAGATACCTCTCCGTCACACGGAGTGACAAATCCCAGTCTCGATTCGTGCCAACCCAACAGACACTTTCGGAGATACCCGTAGTGTACCTTTATAGCCACCCAGTTACGTTGTGACGTTTGGCACACCCAAAGCACTCCTACGGTATCCGGGAGTTGCACAATCTCATGGTCTAAGGAAATGATACTTGACATTAGAAAAGCTTTAGCATACGAACTACACGATCTAGTGCTATGCTTAGGATTGGGTCTTGTCCATCACATCATTCTCCTAATGATGTGATCCCGTTATCAACGACATCCAATGTCCATGGTCAGGAAACCGTAACCATCTATTGATCAACGAGCTAGTCAACTAGAGGCTTACTAGGGACATGGTGTTGTCTATGTATCCACACATGTATCTGAGTTTCCTATCAATACAATTCTAGCATGGATAATAAACGATTATCATGAACAAGGAAATATAATAATAATCAATTTATTATTGCCTCTAGGGCATATTTCCAACAGTCACTAGCTGGACTCTAGTTCAGGCCCAGCGCGCCTCCTCCCCCACCAACTTGGGCTTGGCCCATGGTGAGGGCACCCTGAGCCCCTCCTTTTCTCCCCCTCCTGTTGGGCTAGGCTGCCAAATTCGGCCTGTATAGTTTTTTTAGGCTCTGTGAATTTCTGTAATTATCCGGAGAGCAGCAGTTTTGCAGGAAACCCCCTAGACTACATGCATATAATAACTCACAATTGGTGCACCGGATTAAAACGAATTATATATGAAAGTTGCTTAGAATTTTGTGTAGTTTAATAATATCCAACTTTCATCCATGTTTGAAATGTTTAAAATGCTGTTTTGGTTAAATTTGCTCCTATGCCATGCTAAAATGCTTTATTTCATAACTAAATAACCGTAGCTCGGTTTCTAAAACTTTATATGTAAATGGGGTAGAAAAATGCCTAGTTTAACATGGTGCACTTTTCTTTGCATGTTTAACAACTCTAAAATTGTGTTTAGGGCAGAACAGTACCAAACCTAAAATATGCACATGAGGAGTTTCCGGAATTGTTGTTCGTTGCTTCCGGCCTCATTTAAACTTGACTAGATAGGTAGTTTTACTTAGCTTCACCTCTTGCCATGTTAATCAACATTTAATCTTGTTGGACATAAACGAGATCGAACTAAATAAGTCACGTGGTGTTTCGTCAATATGCAACGGCGTTGCATATTGAGCTCCACTTAATTTGTAGGGTTTGTGCATTTTGCCATGCCATGCCTCATTAAACCGGACATGCATCATAATTGTTTGTGCATCATGCCATGCTCATGTGTTGGTTGTTTACTATGTTGTTTGCTTCTTTTGGTGTTGCTTCTTTGGGTTGGTTCCGATAACGTCGTGTTTGAGAGGACCCGTCGACTACATCTGTTTGTCTTCTTCATGGACTCGTTCTTCTTCCTTGCGGGATTTCAGGCAAGATGACCATACCCTGAAATCACTTCTATCTTTGCTTGCTAGTTGCTCGCTCTTTTGCTATGCCTATGCTTGCGATACCTACCACTTGCTTATCATGCCTCCCATATTGTTAAGCCAAGCCTCTAACCCACCTTGTCCTAGCAAACCGTTGTTTGGCTATGTTACCGCTTTGCTCAGCCCCTCTTATAGCGTTGTTAGTTGCAGGTGAAGATTGGAGCTTGTTCCATGTTTGGAACATGGATATTTTGTTGGGATATCACAATATCTCTTATTTAATTAATGCATCTATATACTTGGTAAAGGGTGGAAGGCTCGGCCTTATGCCTGGTGTTTTGTTCCACTCTTGCCGCCCTAGTTTCCATCATATCGGTGTTATGTTCCCGGATTTTGCGTTCCTTACGCGGTTGGGTTATAATGGGAACCCCTTGACAGTTCGCCTTGAATAAAACTCCTCCAGCAAGGCCCAACCTTGGTTTTACCATTCGCCACCTAGCCTTTTTCCCTTGGGAGTCGCGCATCCCGAGGGTCATCTTTATTTTAACCCCGGGCCAGTGCTTGTCTAAGTGTTGGTCCACTAGAGTCCTTTGCAGCGCCACCTCGGGGAAACTTGAGGGCTGGTTTTAGTTGTACGGAGCGCTCATCCGGTGTTGCCCTGAGAACGAGATATGTGCAGCTCCTATCAGGATGTCGGCGCATCGGGCGGTCTTGCTGGTCTTGTTTTACCTGTCGAAATGTCTTGTAACCGGGATTCCGAGCCTGATCGGGTCTTCCCGCTAGAAGGAATATCCTTCGTTGACCGTGAGAGCTTGTGATGGGCTAAGTTGGGACACCCCTGCAGGGATTTGAACTTTCGAAAGCCGTGCCCGCGGTTATGGGCAGATGGGAATTTGTTAATGTCCGGTTGTAGAAAACCTGAAGTTGATCTTAATTAAAATGCATCAACCGCGTGTGTAACCGTGATGGTCTCTTCTCGGCGGAGTCCGGGAAGTGAACACGGTGTTGGAGTTATGCTTGACGTAGGTTGTTCTAGGATCACTTCTTGATCATAGTTTTCGACCGTGCTTTGCCTTCTCTTCTCGTTCTCTCTTTTGCGTATGTTAGCCACCATATATGCTAGTCGCTTGCTGCAGCTCCACCTCATACCTTTTACCCTCCTATAAGCTTAAATAGTCTTGATCGCGAGGGTGTGAGATTGCTGAGTCCCCGTGACTCACAGATACTTCCAAAACTAGTTTGCAGGTGCCGATGTTACCGAGCAGGTGACGCAACCAAGCTCAAGGAGGAGCTCGATGAAGATCTTGTCCTTTGTGTTGTTTCGTTCTAGTCGATCAGTAGTGGAGCCCAGTTGGGGACGATCGGGGATCTGTGTAGCATTTGGGGTAGTCTTCTTTTATTTTGGTTCCGTAGTCGGACCTTGATTGTATCTGGTTGATGTAATGCTTTATTCATGTAATTGTGTGAAGTGGCGATTGTAAGCCAACTATGTATCTCTTTCCCTTATGTATTACATGGGTTGTGTGAAGATTACCTCACTTGCGACATTGCTTTCAATGCGGTTATGCCTCTAAGTCGTGCTTCGACACGTGGGAGATATAGCCGCATCGAGGGCGTTACAGGTATACAATAGGTCTGGTACACAACATGGCATACTTTATAGAACCTACGGCTAAGGCATAGGGAATGACTTTCATTCTCTCTCTATCTTCTGCCGTGGTCGGGTTTTGAGTCTTACTCAACTTACACCTTGTAACACAGGCAAGAACTCCTTATTTGACTATTCCATTTTGAACTACTTCAAAATCTTGTCAAGGTATGTACTCATTGAAAAACACTTATCAAGCGTCTTGACCTATCTCTATAGATCTTGATGCTCAATATGTAAGCAGCTTCACTGAGGTCTTTCTTTGAAAAACTCCTTTCAAACATTCCTTTATGCTTTGCAGAATAATTCTACATTATCTTCGATCAACAATATGTCATTCACATATACTTATCAGAAATGCTATAGTGCTCCCACTCACTTTCTTGTAAATACAGGCTTCACCGCAAGTCTGTATAAAACTATATGCTTTGATCAACTTATCAAAGCGTATATTCCAACTCCGAGATGCTTGCACCAGTCCATAGATGGATCGCTGGAGCTTGCATATTTTGTTAGTACCTTTAGGATTGACAAAACCTTCTGGTTGCATCATATACAACTCTTCTTTAATAAATCCATTAAGGAATGCAGTTTTGTTTATCCATTTGCCAGATTTCATAAAATGCGGCAATTGCTAACATGATTCGGACAGACTTAAGCATAGATACGAGTGAGAAACTCTCATCGTAGTCAACACCTTGAACTTGTCGAAAACCTTTTTGCGACAATTCTAGCTTTGTAGATAGTAACACTACTATCAGCGTCCGTCTTCCTCTTGAAGATCCATTTAATCTCAATGGCTCGCCGATCAATGGGCAAGTCAATCAAAGTCCATACTTTGTTCTCATACATGGATCTCATCTCAGATTTCATGGCCTCAAGCCATTTCGCGGAATCTGGGCTCATCATCGCTTCCTCATAGTTCGTAGGCTCGTCATGGTCAAGTAACATGACCTCCAGAACAGGATTACCGTACCACTCTGGTGCGGATCTCACTCTGGTTTACCTACGAGGTTCGGTAGTAACTTGATCTGAAGTTACATGATCATCATCATTAGCTTCCTCACTAATTGGTGTAGTAGTCACAGGAACAGATTTCTGTGATGAACTACTTTCCAATAAGGGAGCAGGTACAGTTACCTCATCAAGTTCTACTTTCCTCCCACTCACTTCTTTCGAGAGAAACTCCTTCTCTAGAAAGGATCCATTCTCGGCAACGAATATCTTGCCTTCGGATCTGTGATAGAAGGTGTACCCAACATTTTCTTTTGGGTATCCTATGAAGACGCACTTCTCCGATTTGGGTTTGAGCTTATCAGGTTGAAACTTTTTCACATAAGCATTGCAACCTCAAACTTTAAGAAACGACAGCTTAGGTTTCTTGCCAAACCATAGTTCATACGGTGTCGTCTCAACGGATTTAGATGGTGCCCTATTTAACGTGAATGTAGCTGTCTCTAATGCATAACCCCAAAACGATAGCGGTAATCATAAGAGACATCATAGATCGCACCATATCTAATAAAGTACGGTTATGACGTTCGGACACACCATTACACTGTGGTGTTCCAGGTGGCGTGAGTAGTGAAACTATTTCACATTGTTTTAACTGAAGGAACTTAACTCAAATATTTTACCTCTGCGATCATATCGTAGAAACTTTTATTTTCTTGTTACGATGATTCTCCACTTCACTCTGAAATTCTTTGAACTTTTCAAATTTTCAGACTTGTGTTTCATTAAGTAGATATACCCATATCTGCTCAAATCATCTGTGAAGGTCAGAAAATAACGATACTTGCCGTGAGCCCTAACACTCATCGGACCGCATACATCAGTTATGTATTATTTCCAATAAGTCAGTTGCTCGCTCCATTGTTCCGGAGAACGGAGTCTTAGTCATCTTGCCCATGAGGCATGGTTCGCAAGCATCAAGTGATTCATAATCAAGTGATTCCAAAAGTCCATCAGCATGGAGTTTCTTCATGCGCTTTACACCAATATGACCTAAACGGCAGTGCCACAAATAAGTTGCACTATCATTATTAACTTTGCATCTTTTGGCTTCAATATTATGAATATGTGTATCACTACGATCGAGATCCAACAAACCATTTTCATTGGGTGTATGACCATAGAAGGTTTTATTCATGTAAACAGAACAACAATTATTCTCTAACTTACATGAATAACCGTATTGCAATAAACATGATCCAATCATATTCATGCTCAACGCAAACACTAAATAACATTTATTTTAGGTTTAACACTAATCCGAAAGTATAGGGAGTGTGCGATGATGATCATATCAATCTTGGAACCATTTCCAATACACATCGTCAC
>NC_053024.1:204188420-204274509 GCF_003073215.2 Triticum urartu
CAAGGACTCACGGGAAGACATCACAACACAACTCTAGACACAAATTAAAATAATACAAGCTTTACATTACAAGCCAGGGGCCCCGAGGGCTCGAATACACAAGAGTCAGCAGAAGCAACACTATCTGAGTACAAACATAACTTAAACAAGTCTGCCTTCAGAAGGCTAGCACGAAAGCAACAACGGTCGAAAAGGCACGGCCTCCTGCCTGGGAGCCTCCTAACTACTCCAGGTCGTCAGCGGCCGTAACATAGTAGTAGGCACCCTCGGGGTAGTAGTAGTCATCAGTGGTGTTGTCTGTCTCCTGGGATCCGTCATCTGGTCGCAACAATCGGGTATGGGGAAAAAGAGGTAGCAAAGCGACCGTGAGTACTCATCCAAAGTACTGGCAAGACTTACATCAGATCTAAAGTAAATATGCATCTGTATCAAAGAAATGGGCTGTATCTGTGGACTAAACTTCATAATGCCAGAAGAGAAGGGGAAAGTCTAGCCTATCGAAGACTAGCATCTTCAAGCATCTTCAAGCATCTTGCAGCATTTAGAAGAGTACATATCAACATAAGGTAAAAGTAGTAGTAGTGTTATCAACCTCGCCCAGAGATCCTTCCTCGACCCCCTGCGAGGAAGCAATCCCAGAGCCATACTACCCAGTTATCACCTCAAGTATCCAGTTCTAGTTGTATCGATCGGGATACAACTCCAAGTGTCCATTATCGTAGGATAGGCTATCGATAGATATTTTCTTCCCTGCAGGGGTGCACCAACTTACCCACCACGCTCGCTTAACTCCGGCCGGACACACTTTACTGGGTCATGCCCGGCCTTGGCCAAACAATACGCCGCAACCCGACCTAGGCTTAATAGAGAGGTCAGCATGTCAGACTAAACCTATGCCCCCGGGGGTCTTGGGCCATCGCTCCGGGAACTCTTGCACGTTGCGTGGGCGGCCGATTAGCAGACCTAGCTACCTCCTTAAAAAGGAAGGTGCTTACGCAGTCCAACCCGGCGCGCGCCGCTCAGTCGCATGACGTCTATTAAGCTTCGGCTAATGCATACGATGCAGAACGCCCATACTATGCCCATGTGATGGTTAGTGATATTAGGCCAGAGGCCCCTTGGATCAAATATCCAAATCGTAGTGGATTAGGAGCACGCGGTAACGAGTAGAGACTCATGATCGATGTGACCCCGTCGCCCTGTCACGAGTACTTGCGGCAAGGGCTAAGAATGCCTGGCCACGCCTCGTAAGTAGCTAGCGGGCACCTTCCAGGTCGACCCGACTCCACATCACTCGCAATTAAGCTCGCACGGGTACCCCTCAGGGCCGACCCGTCTTTAGTAACCTGGTTCAGGGTAAAGTCATAGTAACCATAGTAACCGTGTGTCTAACACTAAGGGGAACCCTGAGGAACCACCCTCGATGGATTCCACTCGATGTAATCATCAAGGTGAACGTAAGAGGAACCACCCTCGAGGTTCACACTTGAGGGGTTGCACGACAGAGTCGTATCGGAAGTGGTTAAGGAGGAAATCACCCTCGATGACCACGACCGAATAGCTACACTACAGAGATCTCATCAGGAGTGATGTTTGAGGTGTCACCCTCGGCACTCGATAATAACTCTGCAGAGTCGTACAACTAAGGGGGTGATGTGCGGTGTCGGGGCTTGGACGTTGATCACGTTGATCGAGTCATGAAACATAAAGCGGGGCAACAAGGACAAGGTGGGGGTCACTGATGGATCACTAACCAACCTATACTAAGCAGTTTAGGATAAGCAGGTAGGTAACAATAAGCAGGTTACAAAAACAGGCTATGCATCAGAATAGGATCATACAAAAAGCAGTAGCAGTTCTAATGCAAGCATAATAGAGAAGGGAATGGGCTATATCAGAATTCTCAAGGGGGGTTTGCTTGCCTGGAAGCTCTGCTAAAAAGGAAGAAGTGTCATCGTCGACGAGGTAGTCGATCACAGGGGTAGCATCAGTCTCGGGGTCTACCAGAGAGAAGAGGGGGAAGAAACATTAAATACAGAGCAAACAGATGCATCACTAAGCATTACATGACGATAGGCAGAGCTAGGGTTGTCCTAACGTAGTACTACACGTTGCCGACAGAGGGGATAAACATCTGAGGATGAATTCCCGGCGTTAGACGGATCTCAGACAGGTGGAAGAGAGGGGACGATTCCATGTTCAGCATGCTAGGGGCATGTGACAGGTGAACGGACCGCGTATTCGGATTCGTCTCGTTTTTCTGAGCAACTTTCATCTAGAAAACATTTTCATCTGAGCTATAGTTTATTTTTTTACGAATTTTCAAAGTTTTTAAACATTTCTTGAATTAATTAAATTAACAGAAAAGAAATACTACGTCAGCATGACAACACTGTGACGTCAGCAGTCAACAGGACGGCTGACCAGGTCAAACTGACCAGTGGGTCCCACCTGTCATAGACAGAGGGGCTAACAGAGGTTTATTTTAATTAAACATAGTTAATTAACAGCTGGGCCCCACATGTCAGTGACTCACTAAACTAACTAATTAAGTTTATTTAGAAATTGTTTTAATTTGACTAATTAAGCGGTGGGGCCCGCACGTCAGTGGCACAGGAGTGCCCAGTCAGCTGTTGACTGGGTCAAACCAGTCAACAGGACCCACCGGGCCCACACGTCAGCCTCACAGGCAGCGCCACGTCGGACGCCAGTGACAGAGTGTCGTCGGCGACCAAAGTAACGTCGGCGACTCCCTGGAG
The DNA here is from genome assembly GCF_003073215.2 of Triticum urartu. Lineage (NCBI taxonomy): Eukaryota > Viridiplantae > Streptophyta > Magnoliopsida > Poales > Poaceae > Triticum > Triticum urartu. The sequence goes on from NC_053024.1 coordinate 204,191,180, forward strand.
TTGGCCGGAGCCGCGCTATAGGGGGCCTCTGGTCCTGTGGCTTGGACCTACGGGTGCGGCCCAGCGTCGCGCACGCGATAGAGACGACGACAGGCGTCAGGGACGATCCTAGCATCACCGGCGTCGAGGTTTGGCGGCGGCGGCTTGCGGGTGAAAGTGGGCGCGGGGCTGCGGTGCACGGCGAACGGCACGCAGGGGTGCATTGGACTCCCTGGGGATCCAGGAGCACAACGGCGGCCACACACGGGCGTGGCAGCAACGGTAGCTATGGCCGCGAGCTCCACGGCGGCAACGCGTGCACGACGTCGCGGCGGGGCGGCTAATGAGTGCTGGCGACCCAAAGGGGAGGAGGTGAGGGGAGGTGGCTTACTGCCACTGCAGAGAAGGCACGGGGACGACTCGAGGTGCTTGGGGCGGCGTGGATCGACGGCGAGTTCGGGCGCATCCGAAGGTGGAAGATGATGGTGGAGCGAGTGTTGCCGTGCTTCCTGACTCAGGCTCGTGGTCGGGGAAGGCGTTGGGGACGATGGCGGACCTCGTAGACGTGTCGGCGGGGTGTAGGGGGTGGCAATGGCCGCGGCGGAGTGCGGTGAGCGGCGTCAGAGAAGCGCGATTGAGGTGGATTTGGAGGGGAGAGAGCACAAGCGAGAGAGAGAGAGAGAACGAGGAGGGCAGGTGAGTGGGAGAGGCGATCGAGGAGGTGGGGAGGCGCGGGGGCCTTATCCCCTCGCCGATGATGGCGAGTGGGTTCGGCGGGGCTACGCCCCTGTTTCGACCCCGGTCAGGGGAACAGGGAAGGGGACGGGCAGGGGGATCTGGGCTGGCTCCGGTGGGGCACGTGGGCCGGCCTAGGTGGGTTAGGTCCAGTTTTCATGTTTGAGCAATTTTGAATTTCACTCAGAATTTGAAATTGAATTCAACTGGAATTTGAAGGAGATAGGAGACAATGATGATCAAACACTTGTTTAGCAAAAGGATTAACTTGACCCCAGAGATTACTGTAGCATCATTACACCGGGGTGTTACAACTCTCCTCCTCTAAAAGAAATTCTCGTCCCGAGAATTAAGAGGTAGAAGGGAATAGGTCGGGGTATTCAGCCCGTAGGTTATCTTCGCGTTCCCAAGTGGCTTCATCTTTAGTATGATTCGACCATTGCACCTTGAGGAACTTGGTAACCTTCTGGCGTGTTTGATGTTCAGCTTCTTCAAGAATGCAGATCGGATGCTCTTTGTAAGTGAGATCATCTTGAACTTCAATCAGTTCCGGATCCTTGAAGCATCGACGAAGTTGCGACACGTGGAAGACGTCATGGACGTGGGAGAACTGAGGTGGCAACTCCAGTTGATAAGCCACCAGTCCACGACGAGTGAGAATACGGAAGGGACCAATGTATTGAGGAGCTAGGTTGCCCTTGACTCCGAACCGGTGGGTGCCTCCCAATGGAGTGACACGCAGATACGCTTGTTCACCAGGTTGATAAGTTGAACCCCAGCGTTTATGATTATAATTGCTCTTCTGGCGGTACTGGGCCGCCTTGAGATTATCCCGAACAATGCGAACCTGCTCTTCAGCTTGTTGAATAATGCCTAGATCAATGAGCGCCCGTTCCCCATTTTCTGACCAATTTAGAGGGGTTCAACACTTACGTCCATAAAGCACTTCGAAGGGTGCCATCTTCAAGCTAGCTTGATAACTCTTGTTATAAGAGAATTCCACATAAGGGAGAGATTCTTCCCACTTCTTGCCGAAAGAAATAACACAAGCCCGAAGCATGTCTTGAAGAATTTGATTGACTCACTCGACTTGGCCTTGGGATTGAGGATGATAAGCAGTGCTCCAGGTAATATGAGGTCCCATTGCCTCTTGGAAACTATCCCAGAACTTTGAAGTGAAAATACTGCCGCGGTCTGAACTGATCTCCTTAGGAATGCCGTGGAGTGAAAAAATTCGGGAGATATACAAGTTTGCTAATTGACTAGCAGTGATAGTCTCCTTGACTGGCAAAAAGTGAGCAACTTATGAGAATTGGTCGATGATGACAAAGATAGCATCGTTGCCTTTTTGAGATTTGGGAAGGCCAGCGACGAAATCCATTTGGATCTTATCCCACTTCCATTCAAGAATCGGAAGCGGTTGCAGAAGTCCAACCGGTTTCTGATGTTCTGCTTTGACGCGACGGTAACCGTCACATTCTTCAATATATCGAGCAATGTCTTTCTTCATCTTGGACCACCAATACTTCTGAAGAATGTCTAAGTACATCTTGGTACTTCCCATATGAATAGAGAGAGGGGTGTCATGTGCTTCTTTAATCACCTTCTCTGTCATAAGCTCGAACCGGGGTACTACAATACGATCTCTGAAGTATAAGGTTCCATCTTCACCAAGTGAAAAATCTCTGGATTTCTCTAAGGCAAGATCCATTTTCATCAGATCGACATGAGCATCTTTGGCTTGAGCAGACTTGATTGCTTTCAGAAGAGTTAGTTCTAGGACAAGGTTATTCAGAGAACCCTGTGGAACTAGTTGAAGGTTCAGCTTGCAAAGTTCTTCATAAAGGCGGGGTTGAGCTTTGTAGACCATGTGATTATTGCAATAAGACTTGCGGCTCAGGGCATCGGCCATTACATTAGCCTTACCAGGGCTATAGGATATAACGAGTTGTAGTCAGCAATAGCTTCCATCCATCGCTGCTGACGGAGGTTCATATCCGGCTGAGTAAACAAGTACTTCAGACTCTGATGATCAGTGAAGATCTCGCAACGATTACCGAGAAGGTATTGTCGCCATAGCTTCAGTGCATGGATAACCGCAACAAGCTCAAGGTCGTAAACTGGGTAGTTCTCTTCGTGAGGATGCATTTAATGGGAGGCATAAGCAATCACCCTGCGCTCTTGCATTAGGACACAGCCTAATCCTTATCGTGAAACGTCGCAATAGATGACGAAGTCCTTGCGAGAATCAGGGGGAGCAAGCACTGGGGCAGATGTCAGCTTTTCCTTGAGTGCCTGGAAACTTTCCTGACACTTATCAGTCCAATCAAACTCAATGCCCTTGTGTAGCAAATTGTTCAATGGCTTGGCGATCTTGGCCTTGGGATTGAGGATGATATGCAGTGCTCCAAGTAATATGAGTTCCCATTGCCTCTTGGAAACTATCCCAAAACTTTGAAGTGAAAATACTGCCGCGGTCTGAACTGATCTCCTTCGGAATGCCGTGGAGTGACACAATCCGGGAGATATACAAGTTTGCTAATTGACTAGCAGTGATAGTCTCCTTGACTGGCAAAAAGTGAGCAACTTTTGAGAATTGGTCGATGACGACGAAGATATCATCGTTGCCTTTCTGAGACTTGGGATGGCCAGTGGCGAAATCCATTTGGATCTTATCCCACTTCCATTCAGGAATCGGAAGCGGTTGCAGAAGTCCAGCCGGTTTCTGATGTTCTGCTTTGATGCGACGGCAAACGTCACATTCTTCGATATATTGAGCAATGTCTTGCTTCATATTGGACCACCAATACTTATGACGAATGTCTAAGTACATCTTGGTACTTCCCGGATGAATAGAGAGAGGGGTGTCATGTGCTTCTTTCATCACCTTTTCTGTCATAAGCTCGAACCAGGGCACTACAATACGATTTCTGAAGTATAAGGTTCGATCTTCACCAATTGGAAAACCTTTGGATTTATCTAAGGCAAGATCCTTTTTCATTAGATTGACATGAGCATCTTTGGCTTGAGCAGACTCGATTGCTTTTATAAGAGTTGGTTCCAAGACAAGGTTATTCAGAGAACCCTGTGGAACTAGTTGAAGGTTCAGCTTGCAAAGTTCTTCATAAAGGCGGGGTTGAGCTTTGTAGACCATGTGATTATTGCAATAAGACTTGCGGCTCAGGGCATCGGCCATTACATTAGCCTTACCAGGGGTATAGGATATACCGCAGTTGTAGTCAACAATAGCTTCCATCCATCGCTGTTGACGGAGGTTCAGATCCGGCTGAGTAAACAAGTACTTCAGAATCTGATGATCAGTGAAGATCTCGCAACGATTACCGAGAAGGTATTGTCGCCATAGCTTCAGTGCATAGATCACCGCAGCAAGCTCAAGGTCGTGAACTGGGTAGTTCTCTTCATGAGGACGCACTTGACGTGAGGCATAAGCAATCACCCTGCGCTCTTGCATTAGGACACAGCCTAATCCTTGTAGTGAAGCGTCGCAATAGATGACGAAGTCCTTGCGAGAATCAGGGGGGCAAGCACTGGGGCAGATGTCAGCTTGTCCTTGAGTGCCTGGAAACTTTCCTGACACTTATTAGTCCAATTAAACTTAATGCCTTTGTGTAGCAGATTGGTCAGTGGCTTGGAGATCTTGGAGAAGTTTGTAACAGCCTGGCTTTTGGCCCTTTTCTTTTTCTTCTGATTTATTTGGTTTTTTCTCTGTTTTTCTTTTTGGAGTGGTTTTGGGGCCTTGCCACCTAGGAAATCATCCTCATTCCCCTCCCATGTGGCTCATCATTCTCAAAACTTTCCCAAGATCATCCCATTTCCATTCTAGCCCAAACCCTAAAATTCTTTTTTCAGGAATATTCCTTTTTATTAAAGGAATAACCCTGTCCGCCCTAGGTTGTGAAGCAACCTATATTTCTGTCGCTCCCAAAAATCCCAATTAATTCTCATAATTTCTTTGGGTCATATGTTGCTCGAATATGCCCAAACTTTCCTGCCCTAGCCCAAGAATAATTCCTCAATAATTATTCTTCTTTTTTGTCCAGTGTGGCTTTCTGTGAAGGAAGTGCCACCTATCCCTTCCTGATTGCTCCCAAACCTTTTGGGCATTATCTTATGTCCAAATAACTTCCTCATGACGAAATTCAACTTTATTTGCCCAGCCAATCTTCCTCAGATTTTTTTTCAAACTTTCTGTCAGATAGAAGGCATTGTGAGGGAAGTAATAGCTAGGAGTTTCCAAATGAGTTGAAATTTGGAACACTCCTTAATGTGCTCATATCATCACACGCCTCAAAATGTCCGCCCCATCCAATCAACTATGTGAGCACATGATCAAATATTTGATTCTGTTAATATTTTCAGGTTGTGAAGCAAGTATATTTTATATTGCTTCATTAATTCTGAGAAATTACCAGATTGTGTTCCTACCCAAATAACATCTCTCCACCAAATTTGGGACCAATTAATCAAGCAAATGTTCCTCTAGAATTTTTGCAATTTTCTGGACAGAGAGAATAGTTGTGAAGGAAGTACCATTTTGGTGAATCCAATTGGTATGAAATGTTTACAGCACCTCTATTTGTCCAAATCATCAAGCCTTGCAAAATTTTACCCCAAGTGGAATCGCCATTTGAGTGCATCATCTTAATCTCATTTCTGGACCATTTTGGTCAGTTGCAAAGCAACTACATTAAACCTTGATCCAAATCTTCTCAAAGTTAACAGTATTATAGTCCTTCCTAAGCTGATCACCCCAGACAAACTCTTTGGCTCTAATAAAGTCCCTGTTGATCACCAGTGCACGACCAAGTTTACTGCAGTAAACTTCAGACGATGATTACCATTTAACCGTAGCACCCCAGATCCAGCCATGGCATCATAAATGCTCCATCTTGGAAGGACATAACTCTAGACACCATTTACTTGCCTCTTGTGAGCTCCCTGTGCATTGTCCCGTGGTGACCGCGCAGATGGCAAGCCTGTGTGCGCGCTCTGTGCGTAGTGGCCGTGTCCAGCGCGCCGTTTCTGCTTCGTCCGCTCCCTTCTCGTCGTCTTCGCGCGCGTGAGCGTGTCCCTTGGCTTCACCTCAACATCGCCGTTCCCCTGGACCCCTCTCCCCCTCCGTCCGCTTCCTCACCGACGCAAGCCACCGCGCGCCCACGGGCAAAGAGTGGCGGTTTGGCTCGGAGCTCGTCATCTTCTTCCTCCCTGCGCTCCCTTGGCCGCCTCTTCCCCGTGAGCTCTCCCTCATGTTCCCTCTCGTCACCTAACCCCAAGCTCATGCGCGTGCACACGCGTCCGCGGTGCCGGCCACGCATCCGCGGCGACGCCAGCTCGGCCTCCTCCTCCCCTGCCTATATAAGGCCGTCCCGGGCGTGTTTCTCCTCACCACTCGACCTCACTCACTCCAAGAAGCCTCCCCGACCCCTTCCCTGAGCTCCAAGAGCTCCCGAGCCCTCCGATGGTCGCCTCGGCCGCCGATGGCCTCTGCTCGAATCCGAGCGAGTCGAGCTCTCTCCCTCCGTTCTATCACCACCAGAGGCCTCCTCATCCACCCTAGATCCACCCTAGTGCCCCCATTCCTTCTCCAGTGGCCTCTGGCCACGAGTTCCCCGGAGCCCGGAGAGCCCCGTCTGCTGCGACCATGGTCCCACCCTGCCCGATGGTCCCTGACGTTCGGGTGGTGGAGGGACAGGTGCGCCTCGCCGTCCTGAGCACTCTGGCAGTTCAAGCTCCGCCGGAGGTGGCCCGAGTGGCCGGAACGAGCGCTGGCGCTGGCCGCCTCTCCTCTGCTCTACGTGCGGTGTCGGGGGAAGAAGAAGGAGGCGGGAGGAGAGAGTTGACCGTGTGTGGACCTCGCGGCCCCATGCTTCAGAGACCCAAGCCCCAGCCCCGCACCATGCTGACTAGATTAAGCGGAGGTGCAAACCCGTGAGTATGTTTTCGCTTTTAGGAAGCGCATTTTATCTCTCCTTCAGCCAAAGTACGTTTTCCTTTTCTAAAAACGTATTTTATCTCTATTGCAGCGAGGAATAAGTTTTCCAGAGAAGGCGTATTTCTGTAGACTACGCTTTCTGTTTTTCTGTCCAGGCCCAGTTTGTGAAGTTTTTCTTTGCAAATAGGTCCCTAGAAGAAAACACTTCATAACTTTTTGATCCCAACTCCGAATGAGGTGATTCCAAAGCCCACTTCTTCGTTTCATTGATCCCATTCCGATGGAGTCATTTTCACCATGTGTTCACATTTTGAAAATGACCATTTTTCCCTTGCGCTAAATCAGCCCCCTTCCAGAGTGAACATTTTCCGGCGATTCTTTCCGCGAGCTTCCTGCACTTCTTCCCGGTGAATCCTTCCACCCCAGGCAAGCCACACCCTCCATTTGCATGATTGCAATGCAGTGACATGGTTTATTTATCTGAACTTGTTTAAAATATTGCATTAGCTATGTATGATTTGTTCATGGCATTTCTTGGAGTATTGTTTTGATCTTGATATTGCCATGATATTGCTTCGAGTTCTAGGACTTATGTTTTGATGATTATGTGGATGACATGTGCCTTTGGATTCTTAGTGGCTATTATGATTATTTTCATGATTGTATCTGGTATTATTTTGGAGTATTACTTTGGATATCATGTTGCCTTTGGATTATTAGTGGCTAGTGTTATTTTCATAATGATGCTAGATGATATTATGTTTTGGAGTATGATGTTGGAGATGATGCTTGCATGTGGATCATAGCTGGATAGTTAGTTCTTGATATTTGAGTAGTAGTATTATCGTTCTTGGATTCATCATGATAGTAGTGTTATACTGTCCTCAGAGTATTTTGGCAAGACGATATTAAGCTTTGGATTATTTGTTGGATATTGCTATGACTTGGATCATAGGTTGATAAATGATATCATAGTATCAATTATTACTGTTATATTTTGGGGATAAATTCCCTCATTAAGTTGGCCAGGTGCCACCGAACCGGGCTTTTTCTAGTGCAACCACATTTGCCTTTTATGGGAAGGCCCTAATGCGGTCTATTGTCGTGCCTCTCACCGGTGCCTCCAATGAGGGAAGGTTATGGGTGTGCAGTACCCTGGCCCGGTAAGCAGACATAACCTTGTGTGCCCGTAGTTGTTGTTAGGCGCCTTTTTGTCCCCGTTTGGGACTGTTTTTGTTTTGCCACGACGATGGCCGTTGGTGCCTTTGGTAGGCATGGGGCCACCAAGGACTGAACCCAAAAGGGGTGTTGGTTAGAGTGGCCGGGAGAGTGTCATGGCAGTAGATCGGTTTTGTCGGATTGTCGTTGGTCCACCCAAATGGGAGTGTGAGGCCATGGATTCCGTGGTGTGGGTAAATTGCACTACCTCTGCAGAGTGTGTGTGTGTGTTTAATCTATCGATAGCCACGTCCTTGTTCATGGGCATAAGTTTGTACTAGGTCACAACGTTCGATCAACACTCACATGATGGAATGACTTATAGGTGATTTATATGTTGATGTACTTTGAGCAGTAACAGTTTGGCAGGATGTTGATGATGATCTTGAGGATGATCATTCAGTTTGTGATGTGGTCACGAGGTGAGCATGTGGATGTTCCGTTTGTGATCTGTGAATGATCACCGTTTGGTTACAAGGCAACCCGTTGAACCAAGTGTGGTTCCGATTGTGATTTGTGAGAGATCACCGTTTGGTTTTGATCACGAGGTGATCGAGATGGTATATTACTTGGCCGGTTAGCCAAGAGTGATATGGTTATGGAGATCTGAGATGTTGGTTTATCACTATGATAGTAGTTTCATACCATGCTTAGTAGTTGCTTCTTCATCGTTGTTAATATAATTAACCTGTTTAATGCTATGTTATTGTCTTGCCTTGATGTTTATGGTTGTTGTGAGCTTGCAAGTACATTCAATGTACTAACATGGCGTGTCATGCCAGATTGCAGGTGATGCCCTGATTGCTTGATTGCTTGTCGAGGTTTTTGTGCTTGCAAGCTAGATCGTGTCCCAGTTAGAGTCCCTGCAGAGTGGAGTTCACCACCTTCGTCGTTGTTCCGCTGCTAGAAGTATTCTGCTGCTACAAGTTGTTTCGTTCCTAGCATAGAGCAAGTGGAGTATCACAGGCGTAGTGTCACCGTGCTGATGTGCCTCTTTGTAACAACAGACCCTTGTATTATTATTCTTGTAATAAGAGCTGATTTGTTCTATGTCAATCAGTGCCGTATTCCAGAGACGTCTCCTCGATCTCTAGGCTGGAATACGGGGCATTCCGGTTTCTCTGAGCCGGGGTGCCACAAAGTTCTTGACAAAGCGGCGACAATAGCTGGCTAGTCCGAGAAAGCTTCTAACTTGCTTGACTGTCTTCGGAGGGGTCCAATCAAGAATAGCCTGAACGCGCTCTGGGTTGACGGCAATACCATCCTTGGAGATGACATGACCAAGGTAGGTGACTTTGGGTAACCAGAATTCGCACTTGGAATACTTGGCATAAAGTTGATGTTCTCGAAGCTTCTCTAGAACAAGTCGAAGATGTTCAACATGTTCTTATTTGTTCTTTGAATATACCAGGATATCATCCAGATAGACTACGATGAACTTGTCGAGGTAATCCATGAATATATAGTTCATCAGACGAGAAAATGTGGATGGAGCATTCGTCAAGCCAAAATACAAGACGGTGTACTCGTAAGAACCATAACGAGTGACGATTGCGATCTTTGGAATATCCTCTTCACGAACACGGATCTGGTGGTAACCCAACCTCAAGTCGAGTTTAGAGAATATCGATGAACCAACCAATTGATCATACAGATCATTGATCCGAGGAAGTGGATATTTGTTCTGAATTGTAGCTTGGTTGATAGGACGGTGGTCTTGGACCAAACGGTTCGTTCCGTCCTTCTTCTTGATGAAGAGGGAAGGTGCTCCCCAAACAAAGGAACTTGGACGAATGAAACCCTTGCAAAGAGATTTGTCGATTTCCTCCTTAAGTTCAAGGAGCTCATGAGGCGGCATCTTGTAGGGTCGTTTGGCGATAGGGACGGTGCCTGGTTTCAAGTCGATGACGAACTCGACAGCCCGAGCAGGGGGTATTCCTAGAAGTTCTTACGGAAAGACGTCTAGGAAGTCGCGGACAACTGGAATCTTTTCAATTCCCTCAAGAGGTGATGCGTTCAACGCATTCAAGACATAAAGCCGTGCTTCAGCATTTTGAACAATCTGAGCATGGTAGCTTACTATCTCATCAGAAGGATGTAGGAGACGAACGACTTTGGTGGCGCGAACGATAGAGGTAGTATGTGCTTTCAACCATTCCATTCCCAGAATGATGTCAATGTGGGAAGACTCCAGAATAATGGTAGAAACATGACATTCCAACCCTTCGATTTCAATGTGGACGTCGCGACCAATCATGGTAGTTCGACACTGACCCGCAGGGGTGCGTGCCACAATCAGAGTGTTCATGGGCTTGCATCAAATGTCGTGTGCATATGCAAAATTTTCTGACATGAATGAATGCGATGCTCCGGAATCAAATAAAACAAATGCTGGTACTGAATTAACAAGGAGAGTACCCATCATAGTGGCAAGCTGGTCTTGACCTTCATTCAGATCAACATGATTAGCCTGACCACGACCATAAGGTCTGGCATTGTGGTTGCGGGGTTGATTGTTACCACAAGCATTAGAAGGCAGAGCCAGCTGATTCTAATTCTGAGGGCAGTTCCTGGAACGGTGACCCGGAAGGCCACACTTGAAGCAGATACCATCATTGGGGAGCAGGAACTTGGGGTGGTGCTGTCCGAAGAGGTTGTCTCGTTGGTGGAGGAGGCAGACGCGGAGCAGCATAGGACTATCTTGGTGTAGGTGCAGTTGGACGATACATGCTGTGGGGAATCCATATCCGACGCTTTTGCGCTGACGGGTCCGATGATGAGCCAGCGTCACGGCTGCGCCTAAGGGATCCCTGGTGTTCCCGAAGACTAGTCTCAACCTGAATAGCCTTGTTCACCAAGGTGGCAAAGTCGGCAAAGTCATGAACGAGCAGTGCTAGCTTGATATCAGGGTGAAGTCCATCATGAAACTTCTCTTGCTTACGAGCATCAGTTCCAATGTCTTCTTCAGCATAACGTGCCAAGTCCAGAAATTCCCACTGATAAGCATCTACAGACTTTTTGCCTTGGGTGAGGTTGCGGAAATCTCGCTTCTTCCTGTCCATGATTCCCTAAGGAATGAAGAGGGCACAGAAAGCAGCTTGGAAATCCAGCCAAGTGATGATTGTTCCAGCCGGTAGAGTACGCCTGTGGCTGTCCCACCATTGAGCGGCAGGACCCTTGAGGAAGAGGGATGCGAAGGTGACATAGCTTACATCAGCAGACTCCATTTCATATGTGATGTCGCGGAGCCAGTCATCAGCATCAAGGGGTTGAGTTGAGCTGTGGTAAATAGTTGGGTTGAGGCGCATGAAGTCCTGTAGAGTTACTGGGGTTGGCTGTTGATTCATGTTCGAACGAGGAAACTGAGCCACATTCCTTCCATGATTTGGTGATTCAGCTCAAACTGTTGCATCATTCCGACCATGAATTCAGGCGGTGGTGGAGTTGCCACCATGGCCACAACCAGCGGGTCTAACCATCCTGCTAACATGTAACAGGGGTAGTTCAACATCGAGCATTTGTAAAGACAAAGTGAGGGGGTCCTGGACTAAGGGGTCCTCGGGCGTCCGGCCTGTTATCCATCGGCCGGACTAATGGGCTGTGAAGACATGAAGACCGAAGACCGTACCTGTGTCCAGATTGGACTCTCCTTAGCGTGGAAGGCAAGCTTGGCGACCGACTATGAAGATTCCTTCTTATGTAACCGACTCTATGTAAACCCTAGATCCCCTCGGTGTCTATGTAAACCGGAGGGGATAGTCCGGAAAGGACACATTCATTAGCATAGTCAAATAGGCTAAGCTTCTAGGGTTTAGCCATTATGATATCGTGGTAGATCAACTCTTGTAACACCCATATTCATCAATACCAATCAAGTAGGACGTAGGGTATCACCTCCATAGAGAGGGCCCGAACCCGGGTAAACATTGTGTCCCTTGTCTCCTATTACCATCGATCCTATACACACAGTTCAGGACACCCTACCCGAGATCCGCCAGTTTTGACACCGATATTTGTGCTTTCATTGAGAGTTCCACTGTGCCGTCGACGAAAGGTTCTATGGCCCCTTCAATCGTCTATAGCGACGTTGTCCAAGGAGAAACCTTTCTCCCCGGACAGATCTTCGTGTTCGGCGGCTTCGTACTATGGGCCAACTCGCTCGGCCATCTGGAGCGGATCGATAGCTATGCCCCTGGCCACCAGGCCAGATTTGGAAACTTGAACTACGTTGCGGATATCCGTGGAGACTTGATCTTCAATGGATTTGAGACCGCAGTGATCACCCCCCTCGCTCTGAAGTTGTAACACCCCGGTGTAATGATGCTACAGTAACCTCTGGGGTTAAGTTAATCATTTTGCTAAACAAGTGTTTGATCATCCTTGGTTCTCTCTCATTTCAAATTCCAGTTGATTTCAATTTCTAATTCTGAGTGAAATTCAAAATTGCTCAAACATGAAAACTAAAATGTTAATCATGTGCCAAATAATTCACAACTAATTATCTTTAGAAAAACAAAATCACCTAAATTCATTATGTGACTCAAACAACATGAAACAACATCAAAACATAAATTTAAAGTGCCGTATCATTTATTAAAAATTCAAACGAAATCATTTTGTCTCCAAACCATTTTTTTGCAGTGGTAAATATTGCACTATAATTGTTAAGCTAAGTCACATATTTTACAAAACTCTAATGGTGGCTAAGCAATTTGCAAAATAGGAATAAATCAAAAAAAAGAAAAGGAAAGGAAAGCAGAGGGAAGAGAGAGAAAGCCCCTGCCCCACTGGGCCAAATGGCCCAGCTGGCCGTCGGCCCACACCAGCCGGCCCACTCCCCCTCCCTTGTCGTCTTCCCCTTTCTCCTGTTGGACCGAACCGCGCCAGCGGTCGCCGTCGAACCCGGTCGTCGCCACGCGCCTCGCCGAAGAGGGGATAAGGATCCCCTCCCTCCCTGTCGCCTCGATCCCCTCTCCCCCACTTGCACCTCTCCTCCCCCAGATCCACCTCTCCATCTGCTTTGTTTTGGAAAGGAGATCGACATGGTCGCCGCCGTTCTCCATCATCACCGCGGCCACAGCCTCGCCCCGCCGTCTTGTCGTGAAGCTCCACCGGGGTCGACACCGTCATCTGGTGCCCTCAGGTGGAGCTGGGAAGCACCGCTGACGTCGCACGACCTTGCCACCTTCTGCCTCTGTCGCCGGCGAGATCCCTCGATTCCGGCTACCCCTGCAGCTACTAACCCGTCAACGGCCTGTCTTGCGCCGCACGGTGAGCTCCCCCGCTTCCCCTCTATTTCCCAATTCATTCGCTGCCCGTGTTACGCCCCGGCGCCGTAGTCGTAGCTCACCGCCGCCCTGCTGCGTCACCGCCGTTGCCACCGCTGCCATGGCCCCCGTCCGAGCCCTCCGTCGTGCTCGTGGTGTTCCTAGGAGCCCGGCGAGCCCTTCCTCTCACCCTCTCGTGACCCCTAGCACATTCCCGACGTGACCCCGAATGCCATCGCCGATGGTTATTCCGTCCGTCCCCGGGCGAGCCACCACCACCACCCGACACGGCATCGTGTGCGTGTTCGAATGGTGCCGACAGCACGCGAAACGGCCGCCCCTAGCACGTTTCCGACGAGGCCCGAGCGGCTCCGACGCGTCCTAGCATCGCCGGCAGTGAGACGCCTGCCTCCGCCGACGTGGCTAGCCGGGCCCACCCTTGGCTCACTACCAGTGGGCCCCACGGGCCCTAGTTGACTGGGTTGACCCAGTCAACTCCTGACTAGACAGCCTAGTGCGACTGACGTGCGGGTCCCACCGCTTAATCCTCTAATTAAAACATTTTAATAATTAAAACTAATTAGTTTAGTTAATTAGACACTAACAGGTGGGCCCAGTAGTTTTACAAACTAAATTTAGATTAGTTTGAACTCTGTTTAACCCACTGTCTATGATAGGTGGGTCCCCCATGTCAGTTTTGACCAGTCAACCGGACTGTTGACTGCTGACGTCATCTACACGTCAAGCTGACGTCATATTTCCTTTATGTTAATTTAATTAATTACAAAAATGTTTAAAACTTTGAAAATTCATAGAAAATAAACCGTAACTCCGATAAAAATGTTTTCTATATGAAAGTTGCTCATAAAATTCCCACAAATCCGAATGCGTGGTCCATTCCCCTGTCACATGCCCCTAGCATGCTGAGCATGGAACCGTCCCCTCTCTTCCACCTGTCCGGAATTCGTCTAACGCCGGGAATTCATCCTCGGATGTTTATCCCCTCCGTCTGCAACATGTAGTACTACGTTAGGACAACCCTAGCTCTGCCTATCGTCATGTAATGCTTAGTGATGCATCTGTTTGCTCTGTATTTACTGTTTCTTCCCACTCTTATCTCTGGTAGACCCCGAGACCGATGCTTATTCTAAACTGCTTAGTATAGGTTGGTTAGTGATCCATCAGTGACCCCCACCTTGTACTAGTTGCCCCGCTTTATGTTTGATGACTCGATCAACGTGATCGACGTCCAGGCCCCGACACCGCACATCACCCCCTAGTTGTACGACTCTGCAGAGTTACCATCGAGTGCCGAGGGTGGAACCTCTTACATCACTCCTGATGTGATCTCTGTAGTGTAGCTACATGGTCGAGGTCATCGAGGGTGATTTCCTCCTTAACCACTTCGATTACGGCTCCGTCGTGCAACCCCTCAAGTGTGAACCTCGGGGGTGGATCCTCTTACGTTCACCTTGATGACAACATCGAGTGGAATTCACCGGGGGTGATTCCTCAGGGTTTCCCCTTGGTGTTAAACACACAGTTACTATGGTTACTATGACTTTGCACTGAACCATGTTACTAAAGACGGGTCGGCCCTGAGGGGTACCCGCGCGAGCTTAATAGCGAGTGATGTGGAGTCGGGTTGACCTAGAAGGTGCCCGCGAGATACTTACGAGGCGTGGCCGGGCATTCTTAGCCCTTGCCGCAAGTACTCGAGATGGGGCGACGGGGTCACATCTTTCGTGAGTCTCTGCTTGTTACTGCGTGCTCCTAATCCACTACGGTTTGGATATTTGATCCGAGGGGCCTCTGGCCTGATAGCACTAACCATCAGGTGGGCATTGTATGCATCAGCCGAAGCTTATTAGACGTCAGTGACTGAGCGGCATGCGCCGGGTTGGACTGGTAATGTAACGCCCCGAGACCGATGTGCCAGGTGTCTTCCAGTTATTCGCTGTTGTTGCCTTGTCATTGCTTGTGTGTCATGCATTGCATATCTTGTCATCATGTGTATTGCATCAGCATGTTTTCAAAACTTGCATCCGTCCGGGTTCTCACTGTTCCTTCCGTTGTCCGTTCTGAGTCCAGACACACTCGCACGCGCCCGCGACATGTCCGAAATATTATTTTATAAGTGGCCGGAAATTTTTCTCGGAATGGGTTGAAAGTTGGCATGCGGTGTTGTTATGTTGTTAGTAGGTCACCTGCCAAGTTTCATCGCATTCGGAGTTCATTTGATAGCCGCATCGAGGGCGTGACAAGTTGGTATCAGAGCAATGAAGGGACTGGGGAGTAAAAAGAATTCCTAAACTCTCCGATATATAATTCCTAAAGGACTCAAAACATTTTTCTAGACACAACTCGGCCGCTAAAAACAATCAAGCAATGGGGCTCCTAAGGTCGGGGAAGGCTCTGATACCAACTTGTCACGCCCTCGATGCGGCTATATCTCCCACGTGTCGAAGCACGACTTAGAGGCATAACCCAACATGCGAGGGTATCTTGGAATCGTTCCGACGGTTTTATGATGAGAACATTGTCTTGGTGCCTCCTGTCAAGGGTTTTGTGGAAGTGTCCCAGGGAGTTGAGCTCCGAGGTGTTGTCGTCATAATTTTATCGTTGCAGTTCTGGAATACCTGAGTTTAGTACGCCGACATCGAAAATCTCTTTTATGCAGTTCGTTGGTGAGATAACCTCGACGCCACCCAGTACTGGGGCGGGAGTTCGGGAGTATCGCCATAACTTGTATAACGGATGCTTTTCGAAGGTTGAGGTAGATGGTTTCCGAAGTTTTTCTCGGTTATGTGTTGAAGGATGGATACAGCTAGATGTAGGATTTGCTAGAATTGGGTGAGATATTATGCTTCCCCTGTATCCCCAACACCTGATTGCATAACCGGAAAGGTTCGGGAGTTCCATAGGTGGGAATTCAAGTAGCTCTTAGGACATCTTCCCGACAGATGTATGATATGAAATTGGGGTTCGACGTCTAGTGGTCCGCCTATTCACAATCGGTTTTATAGTGGTCTCATTGTGTCTTAAAGAGTCCTTGGCTATGCCGACTCGGGGACGCTTCGTATGTCATGTGCACTGCCTTGTACATGATGGTGTTGTACGATCGAGCCTGTGTAGGCCCCACCACGAAATCTTCGGACGAAATCTCTATCATATGTTTGTTCCGGCTTATTCCGCAAGCCAATCCTTTGTTTTGTTTTGAATTGTGCTATTCGAGTTGCTTCGAAGTCAAATGTTGATTCCATACCTTTTTTTCCAAGTGGTTTTCTCATATTCCTATGCGAATACTAATCCTTCATGATAATCGAGATTGTCATGTCAATCCTTTTCAACTGGTGTGTCTCTCTTCAAGTGGATCCGATCATTTCAACATCAGCAAGATCAATTATCATTTCTTCTCAACGGTGTTTGTTTCATCCATCCCCAAGTTGCCTTTGTTTTCCCCCCCCCCCCCCCCCCTTTTTCTTCGACGACTCAGATTTCTTATTCAAGTATCCTTTTATTGATGGGAGATCTCTCCATTCTTTTCCGTCAATATTATTATCCGTTGATTCTCAGAAGATGCTAACGAAGCTGCAAGTTCGTCTCTCATCACTCATTTTCTTCTCCGGTGGATTTAATTCAAGCTTTGGTATTGAGCATACTCCTTTTCATTTTGCCCAATGCTTTTCTTATGCCGATGCACCTCTTAATCATCCATGTCTCGCTATTCATTTGTTTCGGAGTGCCGAAGATATCTCAGAAGATTCCTGTTTCCACTCTGCTTTCGTTCAAGATCTGCTCACCGGTCGCCCACGCAACATGCAGGAGTTCCTGGGGCGATGGCCCAAGACCCCTGGGGGCATAGGTTTAGTACGGCGTGCTGGCCTCTCTATTAAGTCTAGGTCGGGTTGCGGCGTATTGTTTGGCTGAGGCCGGGCATGACCCAGGAAAGTGTGTCCCGCCGAAGTTAATCGAGCGTGATGGGTAAGTTGGTGCACCCCTGCAGGGAAGAAAACATCTATCGATAGCCTGTCCTACGGTAACGGACACTTGGAGTTGTATCCCGATCGGTACAACTAGAACTGGATACTTGAGATGGGACATGGTTATGAGAAATGGATATGACAAATGGATAGTATGGCTCTGGGATTGCTTTCTCGCAGGGAGTCGAGAAAGGATCTCTGGCCGAGGTTGGTAACACTTCTACTACTTTAGATTATGTCGATCTATACTCTTCTATGTGCTGCAAGATGCTTGAATATGCTAGTATTTGATAGGCTAGGCTTTCCCCTTCTCTTCTGGCAGTCTGGAATTTAGTCCACAGATACAACCCATTTCCTTTTATACAGATGCATACTTAGTTTAGATCTGATGTAAGTCTTGCGAGTACTTTGGATGAGTACTCACGGTTGCTTTGCTACCTCCTTTTCTCCTATACCCGTTTGTTGCGACCAGATGACGGATCCCAGGAGCCAGACGACACCACTGATGATTACTACTACCCCGAGGGTGCCTACTACAACGTGATGGCCGCTGATGACTTGGAGTAGTTAGGAGGCTCCCAGGCAGGAGGCCTTGCTTGTTCGATCGTTGTTGCTTTTGTGCTAGCCTTCTTAAGGCAGACTTGTTTAACTTATGTTTGTACTCAGATATTGTTGCTTCCGCTGACTCTTGTGTATTCGAGCTTATGTATTCGAGCCCTCGAGGCCCCTGGCTTGTAATATAAAGCTTGTATTATTTCTATTTGTGTCTAGAGTTGTGTTGTGTTATCTTCCTGTGAGTCCTAATCTTGGTCGTACACATTTGCGTGTATGATTAGTGTACGGTCAAATCGGGGGCATCACAAGTTGGTATCAGAGCCAACTGCCTGTAGGATCCCCCTTTCCAACTCCTTGGCCGAAGTCGAGTCTAGTCACTACAAAAACTTTTACTAACATGGATGTGTGTCTTACGGTCCCACGTCGCCATACGAGTGGTATTAGGATCTTTTATTCCTCGTCTATACTCTGGGATTCTGATCTCTCTTCCATTCGGGTTAAACGAATCTACTAACTCTAACATTAGGATCCCATGACCACATTCACCCCAAAGTTGGATAAGACATAGTTCTTAGAATAGTATTATGAATAGTACACACACTATAAAGTTGACTACTAAGTGGTATCCATCGTACCTCTTTCTTTATGCAAGTTTCATTATGAATGATCCTTGTCTTTGCAAATGCTCAATGCTGAACTACCCCCTGTTACATGTTAGCAGGATGGTTAGGCCCGCTGGTCGTGGCCGTGGTGGCAACGCTCCATCACCGCCCGAATTCTTTGCTGGAATGATGCAACAATTTGAGTTGAACCGCCAGTTGATGGAAGGAATGATGGCTCAGTTTCCTCGTCCGAACATGAATCAACAGCCAACCCCAGTAACTCTGCAGGACTTCATGCATCTCAACCCAACTATTTACCGCAACTCAACTCAACCCCTTGATGCTGATGACTGGCTCCACGACATCACATATGAAATGGAGTCTGCTAGTGTGGCCCCTGCTAGCTATGTCACCTTTGCATCTTTCTTTCTGAAGGGTCCCGCTGCTCAATGGTGGGACAGCCACAGGCGTACCCTGCCTACTGGAACGGTCATCACTTGGCTGGATTTCCAAGATGCCTTCCGTGCCCGCTTCATTCCTCAGGGAATCATGGACAGGAAGAAGCGAGATTTCCGCAACCTCACCCAAGGCAACAAGACTGTAGATGCTTATCAGCGGGAATTTCTGGACTTGGCACGTTATGCTGAAGAAGACATTCATGATGGACTTCACCCTGATATCAAGCTAGCACTGCTCATTCACGACTTTGCTGACTTTGCCACCTTGGTGAACAAGGCTATTCAGGTTGAGACTGGTCTTCAAGAACACCAGGGATCCCTTAGGCGCAGCTGTGACGCTGGCTCATCTTCAGGCCCGTCAGCGCAGAAGTGTCGGATATGGATCCCCCACAGCATGTACCACCCAACTTCACCGGCACCAAGACAGTCCTATGTTGCACTTCGTCTGCCTCCTCCACCACAGAGGCAGTCTCTGAGAGCTGTACCACCCCAAGCTCCTGCTACCAATCCTAATGATGGTCTATGCTTCAGATGTGGCCGTCCAGGTCACCTTGCCAAAGAGTGCAATCAGAAAAGGAACCAGCTGGCTGTGCCTTCAACTGGCCGTAACAATCAGCATATAATGTCAGACCTTATGGTCGTGGTCAGGCTAATCGTGTTGATCTGAATGAAGCTCAAGACCAGCCCGCCACTGTGATGGGTACTCTTCTCGTAAATTCAGTACCGGCTTCTGTTTTATTCGATTCAGGAGCATCACATTCATTCATGTCAGAAAATTTTTCTTACGCACACGACATCCGATGCGAGCCCATGAACACTCCGGTAGTGGTACGCACCCCTGCAGGTCAGTGTTGAACTACCATGATTAGTCGCGATGTCCCCGTTGAAATTGAAGGGTTGGAGTTTCTTGTTTCTCCCATTATTATGGAGTCTTCCAACATTGACCTCATTCTGGGAATGGAATGGTTGAAAGCACATACTGCCTCTATCGTTTGTGCCACCAAAGTCGTTCATCTCCTACATCCTTCCAATGAGATAGTAAGCTACCATGCTCAGATTGTTCAAAACGCCGAAGCACAACTTTATGCTTTGAACGCGTTGAACGTAGCACCTCTTGAGGGAATTGAAAAGATTCTAGTTGTTCGCCACTTCCTCGATGTCTTCCCAGAAGAACTTCCAGGAATACCCCCTGCCCGGGCTGTCGAGTTCGTCATCAACTTGAAACCAGACACCGTTCCTATCGCCAAATGACCCTACAAGATGCCGCCTCACGAACTCCTTGAACTTAAGGAGGAAATCGAAAAATCTCTTCGCAGTGGTCTCATTCGTCCCAGTTCCTTTGCTTGGGGAGCACCTTCTCTCTTTGTAAAGAAGAAGGATGGAACGAACCGTTTGGTCCAAGACTATCATCCTATCAACCAAGCTACAATTCAGAACAAATATCCGCTTCCTCAGATAAATGATCTGTATGATCAACTGGCTGGTTCATCGATATTCTCTAAACTCGACTTGAGGTTGGGTTACCACTAGATTCATGTTCGTGAAGAGGTTATTCCAAAGACCACATTCGTCACTCGGTATGGTTCTTACGAGTACACCGTCATATCTTTCGGCTTGACCAATGCTCCATCCACATTCTCCCGTCTGATGAACTACATATTCATGGATTACCTCGACAAGTTCGTCGTAGTCTATCTGGATGATATCCTGGTATATTCGAAGAACAAAGAAGAACATGCTGAACATCTTCGATTGTTCTAGAGAAGCTTCGAGAACATCAACTTTATGCTAAGTATTCCAAGTGTGAATTCTGGTTACCCGAAGTCACCTACCTTGGTCATGTCATCTCCAAGGATGGTATTGCCGTCAACCCAGAGCGAGTGCAGGCTATTCTTGACTGGACCCCTCTGAAGACTGTCAAGCAAGTCAGAAGCTTTCTCGGTCTAGCCAGCTATTGTCGCTGCTTTGTCGAGAACTTCTCCAAGATCACCAAGCCACTGACCAATCTGCTTCACAAAGGCGTTAAGTTCGATTGGACAGACAAATGTCAGGAAAGTTTCCAGGCACTCAAAGACAAGCTAACATCTGCCCCAGTGCTTGCTCCCCCTGATTCTCGTAAGGACTTCGTCATCTATTGCGACACCTCACGTCAAGGATTAGGCCGTGTCCTAATGCAAGAGCGCAGAGTGATTGCTTATGCTTCTTGTCAAGTACGTCCTCATGAAGAGAACTACTCAATTCATGACCTCGAGCTTGCTGCGGTTATCTATGCACTGAAGCTATGGCGACAATACCTTCTCGGTAATCGTTGCGAGATCTTCACTGATCATCAGAGTCTGAAGTATTTGTTTACTCAGCCAGATCTGAACCTCCGTCAGCAGCGATGGATGGAAGCTATTGCTGACTACAACTGCGGTATATCCTATACCCCTGATAAGGCTAATGTAATTGCTGATTCCCTGAGCCGTAAGTCTTATTGCAATAATCACATGGTCTACAAAGCTCAACCCCGCCTTTATGAAGAACTATGCAAGCTGAACCTTCAACTAGTTCCACAGGGTTCTCCGAATAACCTTGTCTTGGAACCAACTCTTCTAAAAGCAATTAAGTCTGCACAAGCCAAAGATCCTCATGTTGATTTGATGAAAAAGGATCTTGCCTTAGAGAAATCCAGAGATTTCTCACTTGGTGAAGATGGAACCTTATACTTCAGAGATCGTATTGTAGTACCTCGGTTCGAGCTTATGACAGAGAAGGTGATGAAAGAAGCGCATGACACCCCTCTCTCTATTCATCCGGGAAGTACCAAGATGTACTTAGACATTCGTTAGAAGTATTGGTGGTCCAAGATGAAGCAAGATGTTGCTCGATATATCGAAGAATGTGACGTTTGTCGTCGCGTCAAAGCAGAACATCAGAAACCGGCTGGACTTCTGCAACCTCTCGCTATTCCTGAATGGAAGTGGGATAAGATTCAGATGGACTTCGTCACTAGCCTTCCCAAGTAACAGAAAGGTAACGAAGCTATCTTTGTCGTCATCGTCCAATTCTCGAAGGTTGCTCACTTTCTGCCAGTCAAGGAGACTATCACTGCTAGTCAATTAGCAAACTTGTATATCTCCCGAATTGTGTCACTCCACGGCATTCCGAAGGAGATCAGTTCAGACTGTGGTAGTGTATTCACTTCAAAGTTCTGGGATAGTTTCCAAGAGGCAATGGGAACTCATATTACCTGGAGCACTGCTTATCATCCCCAATCCCAAGGCCAAGTCGAGTGAGTCAATCAAATTCTTGAAGACATGCTTCCGGCGTGTGTTATTTCTTTCGATAAGAAGTGGGAAGAATCTCTCCCTTATGCGGAGTTCTCTTATAACAACAGCTATCAAGCCAGCTTGAAGATGACACCCTTCGAAGTGCTTTATGAACGTAAGTGCCGAACCCCTCTGAATTGGTCAGAAACTGGGGAACGTATGCTCATTAGTCTAGACATTATTCAACAAGCTGAAGAGCAGGTTCGCATTGTCCGGGATAATCTCAAGGTGGCCCAGTCCCGCCAGAAGAGTATCTATGACCGAAAACACCGGGGTTCAACTTATCAACCTGGTGAACAAGCTTATTTATGTGTCACTCCTTTGAGAGGCACTCATCGGTTCAGAGTCAAGGACAAGCTAGCTCCGTGCTACATTGGTCACTTCCGCATCCTCGCCCGTCGTGGACTGGTGGCTTATCAATTGGAGTTGCCACCTCAGTTCTCTCACGTCCATGACGTCTTCCACGTGTCGCAACTTCGTCGATGCTTCAAGGATCCGGAACTGATTGAAGTGCAAGATGATCTCACATACAAAGAGCATCCGATCTGCATTCTTGAAGAAGCTGAACGTCGAACCCGCCAAAAGGTTACCAAGTTCCTCAAGGTGCAATGGTCGAATCATACTAAAGATGAAGCCACTTGGGAACGTGAAGATAACCTCTGGGCTGAATACCCCGACCTGTTCCCTTCTACCTCCTAATTCACGGGACGAGAATTTCTTTTAGAGGAGGAGAGTTGTAACACCCCGGTGTAATGATGCTACAGTAACCTCAGGGTTAAGTTAATCATTTTGCTAAACAAGTGTTTGATCATCCTTGGTTCTCTCTCATTTAAAATTCTAGTTGATTTCAATTTCTAATTCTGAGTGAAATTCAAAATTGCTCAAACATGAAAACTAAAATGTTCATCATGTGCAAAATAATTCATAACTAATTATCTTCAGAAAAACAACATCACCTAAATTCATTATGTGACTCAAACAACATGAAATAGCATCAAAGCAGCCGGCCCACTCCCACTCCCCTGTCGTCTTCCCCTTTCTCCTGTTCGACTGAACCGCGCGAGCGGTCTCGTCGCCACACGCCTCGCCGAAGAGGGGATAAGGATCCCCTCCCTCCCTGTCGCCTCGATCCCCTCCCCCCCACTTGCACCTCTCCTCCCCCAGATCCACCTCTCCCTCTGCTTTGTTTTGGAGAGGAGACCGACGCGGTCGCCGCCGTTCTCTGTCGTCACCGCGGCCACAGCCACCGCCTCGCTCCGTCTCTTATCGTGAAGCTCCGCCGGGGTCGACACCGTCGTCTGGTGCCCTCAGGTGGAGCTGGGAAGCACCGCTGACGTCGCACGACCTCGCCCCCTTCCACCTCTATCGCCAGCGAGATCCCTCGACTCCGGCTACCCCTGCAGCTACTAACCCGTCAACGGCCTGTCTTGCGCCGCACGTTGAGCTCCCCCGCTTCCCCTCTGTTTCCCCCTTCGTTCGCTGCCCGTGTTACGCCCCGCCGCCATAGTCGTAGCTCACCGCCGCCCCGCTGCGTCACCGCCATGGACACCGCTGCCATGGCCCCCGTCCGAGCCCTCCGTCGTGCTCCTGGTGTTCCCAGGAGCCCGGCGAGCCCTTCCTCTCGCCCTTTCGTGCCCCCTAGCCCATTCCCGACGTGACCCCGAACGCCGCCGCCGCCCATGCTCGCCGCCGATGGTTATTCCGGCCATCCCCAGGTGATCCACCACCACCACCCGACACGACGTCATGCGCGTGTTCGAACGGTGCCAACCGCACGCGAAACGGCCGCCCCTAGCACGTTTCCGACGAGGCCCGAGCGGCTCCGGCGCATCCTAGCGTCACCGGCGGCGATACGCCTGCCTCCACTGACGTGGCTGGCTGGGCCCCACCCCTGGCTCACTACCAGTGGGCCCCACAGGCCCCAGTTGACTGGGTTGACCCAGTCAACTCCTGACTGGACAGCCCAGTGCGACTAAGGTGCGGGTCCCACCGCTTAATCCTCTAATTAAAACATTTTAATAATTAAAACTAATTAGTTTAGTTAATTAGACACTGACAGGTGGGCCTAGTAGTTTTACTAACGAAATTTAGATTAGTTTGAACTCTGTTTAACCCACTGTCTATGACAGGTGGGTCCCCCATGTCAGTTTTGACCAGTCAACAACACTGTTGACTGCTGACGTCATCAACACGTCATGCTGACGTCATATTTCCTTTCTATATGAAAGTTGCTCGGAAAAATCCCACGAATCCGAATGCGTGGTCCATTCCCCTGTCACATGCCCCTAGCATGCTGAACATGGAACCGTCCCCTCTCTTCCACCTGTCCGGAATTCATCTAACGCCGGGAATTCATCCTCGGATGTTTATCCCTTCCGTCTGCAACGTGTAGTACTACGTTAGGACGACCCTAGCTCTGCCTATCGTCATGTAATGCTTAGTGATGCATCTGTTTGCTCTGTATTTACTGTGTCTTCCCACTCTTCTCTCTGGTAGACCCTGAGACCGATGCCGCCCCTGTGATCGACTACGTCGACGATGACACTTCTTCCTTTTCAGGAGAGCTTCCAGGCAAGCAAACCCCCCTTGAGAATTCTTATACCGCCCATTTCTTTCCCTCTCATGCTTGCATTAGAACTGCTACTGCTTTATGTATGATCCTACTCTGATGCATAGCCTTTTTTTATTACCTGCTTTCATACCTTACCTACTTATCCTAAACTGCTTAGTATAGGTTGGTTAGTGATCCATCAGTGACCCCCACCTTGTCCCAGTTGCCCCGCTTTATGTTTGATGACTCGATCAACGTGATAGACGTCCAGGCCCCGACACCGCAGATCACCCCCCTAGTTGTACGACTCTGCAGAGTTACCATCGAGTGCCGAGGGTGGAACCTCTTACATCACTCCTGATGAGATCTCTGTAGTGTAGCTATACGGTCGAGGTCATCGAGGGTGATTTCCTCCTTAACCACTTCCGTTACGGCTCCGTCGTGCAACCCCTCAAGTGTGAACCTCGAGGGTGGATCCTCTTACGTTCACCTTGATGACAACATCGAGTGGAATTCACCGAGGGTGATTCCTCGGGTTTTCCCCTTGGTGTTAGACACACAGTTACTATGGTTACTATGACTTTGCACTGATCCATGTTACTAAAGACGGGTCGGCCCTGAGGGGTACCCGCGCGAGCATAATAACGAGTGATGTGGAGTCGGGTTGACCTGGAAGGTGCCCTCGAGGTACTTACGAGGCGTGGCCGGGCATTCTTAGCCCTTGCCGCAAGGACTCGAGATGGGGCGACGGGGTCACATCTTTCATGAGTCTCTGCTTGTTACTGCGTGCTCCTAATCCACTACAGTTTGGATATTTGATCCGAGGGGCCTCTGGCCTGATAGCACTAACCATCACGTGGGCATAGTATGGGCGTTCTGCATCGTATGCATCAGCCGAAGCTTATTAGACGTCAGCGAATAAGCGGCACGCGCCGGGTTGGACTGGTAAGCACCTGCCTTTTTGAAGGAGGTAGTTAGGTCTGCTCACCGGCCGCCCACGCAACATGCAGGAGTTCCCGGGGCGATGGCCCAAGACCCCTGGGGGCATAGGTTTAGTCCGGCGTGCTGACCTCTCTATTAAGCCTAGGTCGGGTTGCGGCGTATTGTTTGGCTGAGGCCGGGCATGACCCAGGAGTGTGTCCGGCAGGAGTTAATCGAGCGTGATGGGTAAGTTGGTGCACCCTTGCAGGGAAGAAAACATCTATCGATAGCCTGTCCTACGGTAACGAACACTTGGAGTTGTATCCGATCTATACAACTAGAACTGGATACTTGAGATGGGACATGGTTATGAGAAATGGATATGACAAATGGATAGTGTGGCTCTGGGATTGCTTTCTTGCAGGGAGTCGAGAAAGGATCTCTGGCCGAGGTAGATAACACTTCTACTACTCTAGATTATGTCGATCTGTACTCTTCTATGTGCTGCAAGATGCTTGAACATGCTAGTCTTTGATAGGCTAGGCTTTACCCTTCTCTTCTGGCAGTCTGCAATTTAGTCCACACATACAACCCATTTCCTTTGATACAGATGCATACTTAGTTTAGATCTGAACATGCAACGCCTAACCAAAATGGTTTGAAAAATCATATCTGTGTACTTGTGTGCAAGTTAATTCCATGTGCACTAAATTAGAAGGAATTTTCAAACATATTGGTCTCACGACATGGACACATGCATATGTATGCATGGAGTGCATGGCATTTTAATTCCAAAATATTAAAAAATGATTAGAAAAACATGAAACCTTGGTTGATTTAATGTCATGCCAAAAAGATGATGTGGTAAAAAAATTGGCCTGTTTGACAAAAGTTTGGACACACATCCCTCACAAATCGGAGCAACTCACTAGAAGGTTCGTGGTCCGAGAGGGAACAATGCATGTTTGATGACGAACAGATAGCTTCCTCTTACGACCTTCAATTTTTTTCTACGTCTAACATGCACAAATACAACTGCCATGTGAAATATTTGAAAATTTCAGGGGTCATTTGACCTTTTAAAGACATTTGAGTGATTTTCTAACCATTTAATGACCGTAATTCAAATTTCAACTACATCTGCATGCAACGCCTAACCATAACGGTTTGAAAAATCATATTTTTGTGTACTTGTGTGCGAGTTAACTCCATGTGCAGTAAATTAGAAGGAATTTTCAAACATATTAGTCACAAGGCATGGGCACACATGCATGGAGTAGCATCGCATTTAAATTCCAAAAAATTAAAAAATGATCAGAAAAACATGAAACCTTGCTTGATTTAATGTCATGCCACCAAGATGATGTGGTAAACAAATTGGCCTGCTTGACGAAATTTTGGACACACACCCCTCACAAATCGGAGCAACTCATTAGAAGGTTCGTGGTCCGAGAGGGAACAATGCATGTTTGATGACAAATGAAAGATAGCTTCCTCTTACGACCTTCAATTTTTTTCTACGTCTAACGTGCACAAATACAACTGCCATGTGAAATTTTTGAAAATTTCAAGGGTCATTTGACCTTTTAAAGACATTTAAGTGATTTTCTAACCATTTTATGACAGTAATTCAAATTTGAACTACATCTGCATGCAACGCCTAACCATAACGGTTTGAAAAATCATATTTTTGTGTACTTGTGTGCGAGTTGATTCCATGTGTAGTAAATTAGAAGGAATTTTCAAACATATTGGTCTCAAGGCATGGGCACACATGCATGGAGTAGCATGGCATTTTAATTCCAAAAAATTAAAAAATGATCAGAAAAACATGAGACCTTTCTTGATTTAATGTCTTGCCACCAAGATGATGTGGTAAAAAAATTGGCCTGTTTGACGAAAGTTTGGACACACACCCCTCACCAACTAGAGCAACTCACTAGAAGGTTCGTAGTTCCGAGAGGGAATAATGTATGTTTGATGACGAAAGGGAGATAGCTTCCTCTTACGGCCTTCAATTTTTTTCTACGTTTAACGTGCACTACTACAACTGTAATGTGAATTTTTTGAAAATCCTAGGGGTCATTTGACCTTTTAAAAAATTGAAGTGATTTTCTAGCCGTTTAATGACCGCAATTCAAATTTGAACAACATCTACATGCAACACCTAACCAAAACGGTTTGAAAAATCATATCTGTGTACTTGTGTGCAAGTTAATTCCATGTGCACTAAATTAGAAGGATTTTCAAACATATTGATCTCACGACATGGACACATGCATACGTATGCATGGAGTGACATGGCATTCTAATTCCAAAATATTAAAAAATGATTAGAAAAACATGAAACCTTGGTTGATTTAATGTCATGCCACCAAGATAATGTGATAAAAAATTAGCCTGTTTGACGAAAGTTTGGACACACACCCCTCACAAACTCGATGAACTCACTAGAAGGTTTGTGGTTCCGAGAGGGAACAATGCATGTTTGATGACGAACGGGAGATAGCTTCCTCTTACGACCTTCAATTTTTTTCTATGTCTAACATGCACTAATAGAACTCTCATGTGAACTTTTCGAAAATTTCAGGGGTCATTTGACCTTTTAAAGACATATAAGTGATTTTCTAAACATTTAATGACGGTAATTCAAATTTGAACTACATCTACATGCAACGCCTAACCATAACGGTTTGAAAAATCATATTTTTGTGTACTTGTGTGCGAGTTAATTCCATGTGCAGTAAACTAGAAGGAATTTTTGAACATATTGGTCTCAAGGCATGGGCACACATGCATGGAGTAGCATGGCATTTTAATTCCTAAAAATTAAAAAACGATCAGAAAAACATGAAACCTTGCATGATTTAATGTCATGCCACCAAGATGATGTGGTAAAAAAATTGGCACGTTTGACGAAAGTTTGGACACACACCCCTCACCAACTGGAGAAACTCACTTGAAGGCTCATGGTTCCAAGAGGGAACAATGCATGTTTGATGATGAACAGGAGATAGCTTCCTCTTACAGCCTTCAATTTTTTTATGATTAACGTGCACTACTAAAACTGTAATGTGAAGTTTTGGAAAATTCCTGGGGTCAACTGACATTTTAAAGACATTTAAGTGATTTTCTAGCCATTTAATTCAAATTTGAACTACATCTACATGCACTGCCTAACCATAACGGTTTGAAAAATCATATTTGTGTACTTGTGTGCGACTTAATTCCATGTGCAATAAATTAGAAGGAATTTTCAAACATATTTGTCTCACGACATGGACACATGCATATGTATGCATGGAGTGACATGGCGTTTTAATTCCAAAAAACTAAAAAATATCAGAAACATATGAAAGCTAGGTTGATGTAATGTCATGCCACCAATATGATGCGGTAAAAAATTGGCATGTTTGACGAAAGTTTGGACACACACCCCTCACAAACCGGAGCAACTCACTAGAAAGCTCGTGGTTTCGAGAGGGAACAATGCATGTTTGATGACGACGGGAGATAGCTTCCTCTTACGGCCTTCAATGTTTTTTGCTACGTCTAACGTGCACTACTACAACTGTATTGTGAATTTTTTTGAAAATTCTAGGGGTGATTTGACCTTTTAAAGACATTTAAATGATTTTCTAGCCATTTAATTCAAATTTGAACTACATCTACATCCAACGCCTAACCATAACGGTTTTCCAAATCATATTTGTGTACTTGTGTGTGACTTAATTCCATGTGCAGTAAATTAGAAGGAATTTTCAAACATATTTGTCTCACGACATGGACACATGCATATGTATGCATGGAGTGACATGGCGTTTTAATTCCAAAAAATTTAAAAAATATCAGAAACACATGAAACCTTGGTTGATGTAATGTCATGCCACCAAGATGATGTGGTAAAAAAATTGGCATGTTTGACGAAAGTTTGGACACACACCCCTCACAAACCGGAGCAACTCACTAGAAGGCTCGTGGTTCCGAGAGTGAACAATGCATGTTTGATGACGAACGGGAAATAGCTTCCTCATACGGCCTTCAATTTTTTACTATGTTTAACGTGCACTACTACAACTGTAATGTGAAATTTTTGAAAATTCTAGGGGTCATTTGTCCTTTTAAAAAATTTAAGTTATTTTCTAGCCATTTAATGACCGTAATTCAAATTTGAACTACATCTACATGCAACGCCTAACCAAAACGGTTTGAAAAATCATATCTATGTACTTGTGTCAAGTTAATTCCATGTGCAGTAAATTAGAAGGAATTTTCAAACATATTGGTCTCACGACATGGACACATGCATACGTATGCATGGAGTGACATGGCATTTTCATGCCAATTTTTTTAAAAAATGTCCAGAAAAACATGAAACCTTGGTTAATTTAATGTCATGCTACCAAGATGATGTCGTAAAAAAATTGGTCTATCTGACAAAAGTTTGGACACACACCCCTCACAAACTAGAGTAACTCACTAGAAGGTTCATGGTTCCGAGAGGGAACAATGCATGTTTGATGAGGAAAGGGAGATAGCTTCCTCTTACGGCCTTCAATTTTTTTCCACGTCTAACGTGTACTAATAGAACTCTCATGTGAATTTTTTGAAAATTTCAGGGGTCATTTGACCTTTTAAAGACATTTAAGTGATTTTCTAACCATTTAATGACTGTAATTCAAATTTGAACTACATCTACTTGCAACACCTAACTATAACGGTTTGAAAAATCATATTTTTGTGCACTTGTGTGCGAGTTAATTCCTTGTGCGGTAAATTAGAAGGAATTTTCAAACATATTGGTCTCAAGGCATGGGCACACATGCATGGAGTAGCGTGGCATTTTAATTCCAAAAAAATTAAAAAACGATCAGAAAACATGAAACCTTGCTTGATTTAATGTCATGCCACCAAGATGATGTGGTAAAAAAATTGGCCTATTTGACAAAAGTTTGGGCACACACCCCTCACAAACCGGATCAACTCACTATAAGGTACATGGTTCCGAGAGGGAACAATGCATGTTGGACGACGAATGGGAGATAGCTTCCTATTACAGCCTTCAATTTTATAGATTAACGTGCACTACTGCAACTGTAATGTGAAATTTTGGAAAATACTTGGGGTCATTTTACATTTTAAAGACATTTTAGTGATTTTGTAGCCATTTAATTCAAATTTGAACTACATCTACATGCAACACCTTACCATAACGATTTGATAGATCATGTTTGTGTACTTGTGTGTGACTTAATTCCATGTGCAGTAAATTAGAAGGAATTTTCAAACATATTTGTCTCACGACATGGACACATGCATATGTATGCATGGAGTGACATGGCGTTTTAATTCCAAAAAAATTTAAAAATATCAGAAACACATGAAACCTTGCTTGATGTAATGTCATGCTACCAAGATGATGTGGTAAAACAATTGGCATGTTTGACGAAAGTTTGGACACACACCCCTCACAAACCGGAGCAACTCACTAGAAGGCTCGTGGTTCGGAGAGGGAACAATGCATGTTTGATGACGAACGGGAGATAGCTTCCTCTTACGGCCTTCAATTTTGTTTCTACGTCTAACATGCACTACTACAACTGTAATGTGAAATTTTTGAAAATTCTAGGGGTCATTTGTCCTTTTAAAAAATTTAAGTGATTTTCTAGCCATTTAATGACGGTAATTCAAATTTGAAGTACATCTACATGCAACGCCTAACCATAGTGGTTTGAAAAATCATATTTTTGTATTCTTGTGTGCGAGTTAATTCCATGTGCAGTAAATTAGAAGGAATTTTCAAACATATTGGTCTCAAGGCATGGGCACACATGCATGGAGTAGCATGGCATTTTAATTCCAAAAAATTAAAAATTGATTAGAGAAAATGAAACCATGCTTGATTTAATGTCATGCCACCAAGATGATGTGGTAAAAAAATTGGCCTGTTTTATGAAAATTTGGACACACACCCCTCACAAACCGGAGAAACTCACTAGCAGGCTCGTGGTTCCAAGAGGGGACAATGCATGTTTGATGACGAATGGGAGATAGCTTCCTCTTACAGCCTTCAATTTTTTATATGATTAACGTGCACTACTACAACTGTAATGTGAAATTTTGGAAAATTCTTGGTGTCATTTGACATTTTAAAGACATTTCAGTGATTTTCTAGCCATTTAATTCAAATTTGAACTACATCTACATGCAACGCCTAACCATAACGGTTTGACAAATCATATTTGTGTACTTGTGTGTGACTTAATTCCATGTGCATTAAATTACAAGGAATTTTCAAACACATTTGTCTCACGACATGGACACATGCATATGTATGCATGGAGTGACATGGCGTTTTAATTCCAAAAAAATTTGAAAATATCAGAAACACATGAAACCTTGGTTGATGTAATGTCATGCCACCAAGATGATGTGGTAAAAAATTGGCATGTTTGACGAAAGTTTGGACACACACCCCTCACAAACCGGAGCAACTCACTAGAAGGCTCGTGGTTCCGAGAGGGAACAATGCATGTTTGATGACGAACGGGAGATAACTTCCTCTTGCAGCCTTCAATTTTTTTCTATGTTTAACGTGCACTACTACAACTATAGTGTGAATTTTTTGAAAATTCTAGGGGTCATTTGTCCTTTTAAAAAATTTAAGTGATTTTCTAGCCATTTAATGACCGTAATTCAAATTTGAAATACATCTACATGCAACGCCTAACCAAAACTATTTAAAAAATCATATATTTGTACTTGTGTGCAAGTTAATTCCATGTGCAGTAAATTAGAAGGAATTTTCAAACATATTGGTCTCACGGCATGGGCACACATGCATGGAGTAGCATGGAATTTTAATTCCAAAAAATTAAAAATGATTAGAAAAACATGAAACCTTGCTTGATTTAATGTCATGCCACCAAGATGATGTGGTAAAAAATTGGCCAGTTTGACGAAAGTTTGGACACACACCCCTCACAAACTGGAGCAACTCACTAGAAGGTTCGTTGTTCCAAGAGGGAACAATGCATGTTTGATGACGAACAGGAGATAGCTTCCTCTTACAACCTTCAATTTTATTCTATGCTTAACGTGCACTACTACAACTATAATGTGAAATTTTGGAAAATTCTTGGGGTCATTTGACATTTTAAAGACATTTAAGTGATTTTCTAGCCATTTAATTCAAATTTGTACTACATCTACATGCAATGCCTAACCATAACGGTTTGAAAAATCACATTTGTGTACATGTGTGCGACTTAATTCAATGTGCGGTAAATTAGAAGGAATTTTCAAACATATTTGTCACACGACATGGAAACATGCATATGTATGCGTGGAGTGACATGGCGTTTTAATTCCAAAAAAATTAAAAAATATCAGAAACACATGAAACCTAGGTTGATGTAATGTCATGCCACCAAAATGATGTGGTAAAAAAATTAGCATGTTTGACAAAATTTTGGACACACACACACCTCACAAACCGGAGCAACTCACTAGAAGGCTCGCGGTTCCGAGAGGGGACAATGCATGTTTGATGACGAACGGAAGATAGCTTCCTCTTACGGCCTTCAATTTTTTTGCTACGTCTAACGTGCACTACTACAACTGTAATGTGAAATTTTTGAAAATTCTTGGGGTCATTTGACCTTTTAAAAAATTTAAGTGATTTTCTAGCCATTTAATGACCGTAATTCAAATTTGAACTACATCTACATGCAACGCCTAACCAAAACGGTTTGAAAAATCATATCAGTGTACTTGTGTGCAAGTTAATTCCATGTGCACTAAATTAGAGGGAATTTTCAAACATATTGGTCTCACGACATGGACACATGCATACGTATGCATGGAGTGACATGGCATTTTAATTCCAAAAAAATTTAAAAATGACCAGAAAAACATCAAATCTTGGTTAATTTAATGTCACGCTACCAAGATGATGTGGTAAAAAAATTGGTCTATTTGACGAAAGTTTGGACACAAACCCCTCACAAACCAAAGCAACTCACTAGAAGGTTCGTGGTTCTGAGAGGGAACAATGCATGTTTGATGACGAAAGGGAGATAGGTTCCTCTTACGGCCTTTAATTTTTTTTCTATGTCTAATGTGCACTAGTACAACTATCATGTGAATTTTTTGAAACTTTCAGGGGTTATTTGACCATTTAAAGACATTTAAGTGATTTTCTAACCATTTAATGACCGTACTTAAAATTTGAACTACATGTACATGCAACGCCTAACCATAACGGTTTGAAAAATCATATTTTTGTATACTTGTGTCTGAGTTAATTCCATGTGCAGTAAATTAGAAGGAATTTTCAAACATATTAGTCTCAAGGCATGGGCACACATGCATGGAGTAGCGTGGCATTTTAATTCCAAAAAAATTAAAAAACGATCAGAAAACATGAAACCTTGCTTGATTTAATGTCATGCCACCAAGATGATGTGGTAAAAAAATTGGCCTATTTGACAAAAGTTTGGGCACACACCCCTCACAAACCGGAGCAACTCACTAGAAGGTTCATGGTTCCGAGAGGGAACAATGCATGTTTGATGACAAACGGAAGATAGCTTCCTCTTATGGCCTTCGATTTTTTTTCTACGTCTAACGTGCACTGATACAACTCTCATGTGAAATTTTCGAATATTTCAGGGGTCATTTGACGTTTTAAAGTAATTTAAGTGATTTTCTAGCCATTTAATTAAAATTTGAACTACATCTACATGCAACACCTAACCATAAAGGTTTAACAAATCATATTTGTGTACTTGTGTGTGACTTAATTCCATGTCCAGGAAATTAGAAGGAATTTTCAAACATATTTGTCTGACGACATGGACACATGCATATGTATGCATGGAGTGACCTGGCGTTTTAATTCGAATTTTTTTAGAAAATATCAGAAACACATGAAACCTTGGTTGATGTAATGTCATGCCACCAAGATGATGTGGTAAAAAAAATTGGCATGTTTGACGAAAGTTTGGACACACACCCCTCACAAACCGGAGCAACTCACTAGAAGGCTCGTGGTTCCGAGAGGGAACAATGCATGTTTGATGACGAACGGGAGATAGCTTCCTCTTACGGCCTTCAATTTTTTTGCTACGTCTAACATGCACTACTACAACTGTAATGTGAAATTTTTGAAAATTCTTGGGGTCATTTGACCTTTTAAAAAATTTAAGTGATTTTCTAGCCATTTAATGACCGTAATTCAAATTTGAACTACATCTACATGCAACGCCTAACCAAAACGGTTTGAAAAATCATATATGTGTACTTGTGTGCAAGTTAATTCCGTGTGTAGTAAATTAGAAGGAATTTTCAAACATATTGGTCTCACGACATGGACACATGCATACGTATGCATGGAGTGACATGGCATTTTAATTCAAAATATTAAAAAAATGATTAGAAAAACATGAAACCTTGGTTGATTTATTATCATGCCACCAAGATGATGTGGTAAAAAAATTGGCCTGTTTCACAAAAGTTTGGACACACACCCCTCACAAACCGGAGCAACTCACTAGAAGGTTCGTGGTTCTGAGAGGCAACAATGCATGTTTGATGACGAACGGGAGATAGCTTCCTCTTACGACCTTCAATTTTGTTTCTACGTCTAACATGCACTAATACAACTCTCATGTGAAATTTTCGACTATTTCAGGGGTCATTTGACCTTTTAAAGACATTGAAGTGATTTTCTAACCATTTAATGACCGTAATTATAAACTAAACTACATCTACATGCAACACCTAACCATAACAGTTTGAAAAATTATATTTTTGTGTACTTCTGTGCGAGTTAATTCCATGTGCAGTAAATTAGAAGGAAATTTCTAACATATTAGTCTCAAGGCATGGGCACACATGCATGGAGTAGCATGGCATTTTAATTCCAAAAAGTTAAAAAATGATCACAAAAACATGAAACCTTGCTTGATTTAATGTCATGCCACCAAGATGATGTGGTAAAAAAATTGGCCTGTTTGATGAAAGTTTGGACACACACAGCTCACAAACTGGAGCAACTCACTAGAAGGTTCGTGGTTCCGAGTGAGAACAATGCATGTTTGATGACGAACGGAAGATAGCTTCCTCATACGGCCTTCAATTTTCTTCTATGCCTAACATGCACTAATACAACTATCATGTGAACTTTTTGAATATTTCAGGGGTCATTTGACCTTTTAAAGACATTTAAGTGATTTTCTAGCCATTTAATTAAAAGTTGAACTACATCTACATGCAACACCTAACCATAATGGTTTGACAAATCATATTTGTGTACTTGTGTGTGACTTAATTCCATGTGCAGGAAATTAGAAGGAATTTTCAAACATATTTGTCTGACGACATGGACACATGCATATGTATGCATGGAGTGACCTGGCGTTTTAATTCGAAAAAATTTAAAAAATATCAGTAACACATGAAACCTTGGTTGATGTAATGTCATGCCACCAAGATGATGTGGTAAAAAAAATTGGCATGTTTGACGAAAGTTTGGACACACACCCCTCACAAACCGGAGCAACTCACTAGAAGGCTCGTGGTTCTGAGAGGGAACAATGCATGTTTGAGGACGAACGGGAGATAGCTTCCTCTTATGGCCTTCAATGTTTTTGCTACGTCTAACGTGCACTACTACACCTGTAGTGTGAATTTTTTTGAAACTTTCAGGGGTTATTTGACCATTTAAAGACATTTAAGTGATTTTTTAACCATTTAATGACCGTAATTCAAGTTTGAACTACATGTACATGCAACGCCTAACCATAACGGTTTCAAAAATCATATTTTTGTGTACTTGTGTCCGAGTTAATTCCATGTGGAGTAAATTAGAAGGAATTTTCAAACATATTGGTCTCACAACATGGGCACATGCATACATATGCATGAAGTGACATGGCATTTTAATTCCCAAATAGTAAAAAAATGATTAGAAAGACATGAAACCTTGGTTGATTTAATGTCATGCCACCAAGAAGATGTGGTAAAAAATTGGCCTGTTTGACGAAAGTTTGGACACACACCCCTCACAAACCGGAGCAACTCACTAGAAGGTTCGTGGTCCCGAGAGGGAATAATGCATGTTTGATGATGAAAGGGAGATAGCTTCCTCTTACGGCCTTCAATTTCTTTTCTACGTCTAACGTGCACTAATACAACTATCATGTGAAATTTCTGAAAAGTTCAGGGGTCATTTGTTCTTTTAAAGACATTTAAGTGATTTTCTAACCATTTAATGACTGTAATTCAAATTTCAACTACATCTACATGCAACGCCTAACCATAACGGTTTGAAAAATCATATTTTTGTGTACTTGTGAGCGAGTTAATTCCATGTGCAGTAAATTAGAAGGAATTTTCAAACATATTGGTCTCAAGGCATGGGCACACATGCATGGAGTAGCTTGGCATTTTAATTCCAAAAAATTAAAAAAACGGTCAGAAAAACATGAAACCTTGCCTGATTTAATGTCATGCCACCAAGATGATGTGGTAGAAAAATTGGCTTGTTTGATGAAAGTTTGGACACACACCCCTCACAAACTGGACAAACTCACTAGGAGGCTCATGGTTCCAAGAGGGAACAATGCATGTTTGATGACGAACGGGAGATAGCTTCCTCTTACAGCCTTCAATTTTTTTCTATGATTAACGTGCACTACTAAAACTGTAATGTGAAATTTTGGAAAATTCTAGGGGTCATTTGACATTTTAAAGACATTTAAGTGCTTTTCTAGCCATTTAATTCAAATTTGAACTACATCTACATGCAACGCCTAACCATTACGGTTTGACAAATCATATTTCTGTACTTTTGTGTGACTTAATTCCATGTGCAGTAAATTAGAAGGGATTTTCAAACATAATTGTCTCACGACATGGACACATGCATATGTATGCATGGAGTGACATGGCATTTTAATTCCAAAAGTTTTAAAAAATATCAGAAACACATGAAACCTTGGTTGATGTAATGTCATGCCACCAAGATGATGTGGTAAAAAAATTGGCATGTTTGACGAAATTTTGGACACACACCGCTCACAAACCGGAGCAACTCACTAGAAGGCTCGTGGTTCCGAGAGGGAACAATGCATGTTTGATGATGAATGGGAGATAGCTTCCTCTTATGTCCTTCAATTTTTTTCTACGTTTAACATGCACTACTACAACTGTAATGTGAATTTTTTGAAAATTCTAGGGGTCATTTGTCCTTTTAAAAAAATTAAGTGATTTTCTAGCCATTTAATGATCGTAATTCAAATTTGAACTACATCTACATGCAACGCCTAACCGAAACGGTTTCTAAAATCATATCTGTGTACTTGTGTGCTCGTTAATTCCCTGTGCAGTAAATTTGATGGAATTTTCAAACATATTGGTCTCACGACATGGACACATGCATACATATGCATGGAGTGACATGGCATTTTAATTCCAAAAAAAATAAAAAATGATCAGAAAAACATGAAACTTTGGTTAATTTAATGTCGTGCTACCAAGATGATGTGGTAAAAAATTGGTCTGTTTGACGAAAGTTTGGACACACACCCCACACAAACCGGAGCAACTCATTAGAAGGTTCGTTGGTCCGAGAGGGAACAATGCATGTTTGATGACGAAAGGGAGATAGCTTCCTCTTACGGCCTTCAATTTTTTTTGTACATCTAACATGCACTAATACAACTGTCATGCGAAATTTTTGAAAATTTCAGGGGTCATTTGACCTTTTAAAGACATTTAAGTGATTTTCTAACCATTTAATGATCGTAATTCAAATTTGAACTACATCTACATGTAATGCCTAACCATAACGGTTTGAAAAATCATATTTTTGTGTACTTGTGTGCGAGTTAATTCCATGTGCAGTAAATTAGAAGGAATTTTTAAACATATTGGTCTCAAGGCATGGGCACACATGCATGGAGTAGCATGGCATTTTAATTCCAAAAAAATTAAAAAATGATCAGAAAAACATGAAACCTTGCTTGATTTAATGTCATGCCACCAAGATGATGTGGTAAAAAAATTGGCCTGTTTGACGAAAGTTTGGACACACACCCCTCGCAAACTGGAGAAACTCACTAGAAGGCTCGTGGTTCCAAGAGGGAACAATGCATGTTTGATGATGAATGGGAGATAGCTTCCTCTTACGTCCTTCAATTTCTTTCTATGTTTAATGTGCACTACTACAACTGTAATGTGCAAGTTTGGAAAATTCTAGGGGTCATTTGACATTTTAAAGACATTTAAGTGATTTTCTAGCCATTTAATTCAAATTTCAACTACATCTACATGCAACGCCTAACCATAACAGTTTGACAAATGATATTTGTGGACTTGTGTGTGACTTAATTCCATGTGAAGTAAATTAGAAGGAATTTTCAAACATATTTGTCTCACGACATGGAAACATGCATACGTACGCATGGAGTAGCATGGCATTTTAATTCCAAAAAATTAAAAAATGATCAGAAAAACATGAAACCTTGCTTGATTTAATGTCATGACACCAGATGATGTGGTATAAAAATTGGCCTATTTGACAAAAGTTTGGACAGACACCCCTCACAAACCGGAGCTACTCACTAGAAGGTTCATGGTTCCGAGAGGGAACAATGCATGTGTGATGACGAACGGGAGATAGCTTCCTATTACGGCCTTCAATTTTTTTCTATGTTTAACGTCCACTAATACAACTGTCTTGTGAAAATTTGGAAAATTTTAGGGGTCATTTGACCTTTTAAAGACATTTAAGTGATTTTCAAACCATTTAATGACCATAATTCAAATTTGAACTACATCTACATGCAACGCCTAACCATAACGATTTGAAAAATCATATTTTGTGTACTTGTGTGAGAGTTAAAAAAATCATTAGACGATGTAAATATCTGGTGTTCTAAAAAGGAAATGTAAAGATCTGGCAAGACAATCGGCCCCCACATGATCTGCTGTCTATCTCGCGGCTCGAGGTTTGGTAGGTGAATGGCGGGGATTATTAATCAGACACGATTCTGCATTGGAAACCGTCAGCTATTATGTTCACACACGGATTTTGGCTATTATGTTCACACACGGATTTTGCTGCGGGAATCGTGTGTAATTCAAACTACAATACTCATAAATTCAGGCAACCGGCGTTTGTACTGTCCCCGTCGATCTATATTCCGGCCGCCAATAAATACTACCTTGCTCACATTGCCCCGGCTGCATTCTCATCTACATCCTCTCCACGCTCGCCCTCTCTCTCTCTCTCTCTCTCAAATCTCTGCCATGGCGCCGCCGGTCTGGCCACGCGCCGACGAGGAGTCCCCCCCCCCCGAGGATGCTCACTTGATTAGCAGCGATGAGGACCCCTACGCGCCGCCTGACGAGGTTGCGCCGGACCCCCCCAACTTTGGATTGGTTTTGGGGCCAGTACAATCTTTGTCTGTGGAAGTCGCTGCCGCCGGCTGAGAAAGCTAGGCAAGTGGCATTCAAGAAGGAGATGGCAGAGGAGGAAGCTAGGTACCAGGCGGCCTGTGAAGCCCGTGATGCCGCCTGGAAAAAGGAGGCGGCGGAGCTTTGGGGCCGGACGCGTCGTCCTGCCGAGGAGGTATACAAAGACGGGTACTTCGTGAGCAAGGTCATTGGCGTTGGGCGCCTCGTCGCTGCGTGGAGGTGGGCCAATAAGCTCCAGCGTGCCACCGACGAGGAGCTCCGGTGGGCACCCAACAAAATGGCAAGATCGTCCGCGCGTCCGCCAGCAAGAGGCAGATCGGTACGTCAAGCGCTGCGAGGCGGAGGAGGCGAAGTACTGCCTCCGCACTGGGAAGACGCCGCTGTAACACCCTCGATGCGACTATAGCTCCAACGTGTCGAGGCACGACTTAGAGACATAGTCGCATTGAAGGCATATGTCGCAAGTGAGGTAATCTTCACACAACCCATGTATTACATAAGGGAAAGAGATACATAGTTGTCTTACAATCGCCACTTCACACAAATACATGAATAAAGCATTACATCATACAATACAATCAAGGTCCGACTATGGAACCAAAATAAAAGAAGAACCCCAAATGCGACAATGGTCCCCGATCGACTCCAACTGGGCTCCACTACTGATCGACTAGAACGAAACAACACAAAGGACAAGATCTTCATCGAGCTCCTCCTGAGCTTGGTTGCGTCATCTGCACGGTCTCATCGGCACCTGCAAGCTGGTTTTGGAAGTATCTGTGAGCCACAGGGACTCAGCAATCTCGCACCCTCGCGATCAAGACTATTTAAGCTTATGGGTAAGGTAAAGGTATGAGGTGGAGCTGCAGCAAGCGACTAGCATATATGGTGGCTAACATACGCAAATGAGAGCGAGAAGAGAAGGCAAAGCACGGTCGATAAAAGTATGATCAAGAAGTGATCCTAAAACAACCTACGTCAAGCATAACTCCAACAACCGTGTTCACTTCCCGGACTCCGCCGGAAAGAGACCATCACGGTTACACACGCAGTTGATTCATTTTTAATTAAGTTAAGGTTCAAGTTATCTACAACCGGACATTAACAAATTCCCATCTGCCCATAACCGTGGGCACGGCTTTCGAAAGTTCAATCCCTGCAGGGGTGTCCCAACTTAGCCCATCACAAGCTCTCATAGTCAACGAAGGAATAGACCTCCTCCCGAGACATTCCGATCAGACTCGGCATCCCGGTTCTACAAGACATCCTCGACAATGGTAAAACAAGTCCAGCAAGACCACCAGCTGTGCCGACAATCCCGATAGGAGCTGCACATATCTCGTTCTCAGGGCACATCGGATAAGCTAAGCGTACAGGAGCCGGCGTAACCCAAGTTGCCAAGGGATGGCCCTGCACGGTGCTCTGGGTTGGACCAACACTTAGAGAAGCACTGGCCCGGGGGGGTTAAAATAAGATGACCCTTGGGCTGGCCTAACCCAAGGGAAAAAGAGGCTAGGTGGCAAATGGTAAAACCAAGGTTGGGCCTTGCTGGAGGAGTTTTATTCAAGGCGAACTGTCAAGGGGTTCCCATTATAACCCAACCACGTAAGGAACGCAAAATCCGGGAACATAACACCGATATGACGGAAACTAGGGCGGCAAGAGTGGAACAAAACACCAGGCATAAGGCCGAGCCTTCCACCCTTTACCAAGTATATAGATGCATTAATTAAATAAGATATATTGTGATATCCCAACAAGTAAACATGTTCCAACAAGGAACAACATCTCCATGTTCCATCAAGGAACAAACTTCAATCTTCACCTGCAACTAACAACGCTATAAGAGGGGCTGAGCAAAGCGGTAACATAGCCAAACAACGGTTTGCTAGGACAAGGTGGGTTAGAGGCTTGGTTCAACAAAGTAGGAGGCATGATAAGCAAGTGGTAGGTATCGCAGCATAGGCATAGCAAAAGAGCGAGCAACTAAGCAAGCAAAGATAGAAGTGATTTCGAGGGTATGGTCATCTTGCCTGAAATCCCGCAAGGAAGAAGAACGAGTCCATGAAGAAGATGAACGGACGTAGACGAACGGGTCCTCACAAACGCGACGTTATCGGAACCAACCCGAAGAAGCAACACCGGAAAGAAGCAAATGACATAGTAAACAACCACCACAGACATGGCATGATGCGCAAACAATTATGATGCATGTCCGGTTTTAATGAGGCATGGCATGGAAAAAATGCACAAACAATCCTACAAATTAAGTGGAGCTCAACATGCAACGAGTTGCATATTGACGAGACACCACAACAAGTTATTTAGTTCGATCTCGTTTATGTACCCAACAATATTAAATGTTGATTAACATGGCAAGAGGTGAAAAAAATGTAAACTACCTATCTAGTCAAGGTTAAATGAGGCCGGAAACAACGAACAACAATTCCGGTAAATCCCCATATGCATATTTTTGATTTGGTGCTGATCTGACCTAAACACAATTTTAGAGTTATTAAACATGCAAAGTAAAGCCACCATGTTAAACTAGGCAAAATTCTACCCCATTTACATATAAAGTTTATTAAATTTGGAGCTACGGTTATTTAGTAGGAATTAAATCATTTTAGCATGGCATAGGAGTAAATTTAACCAAACATCATTTTAGACATATTTAAACATGGATGAAAGTGACATATTATGAAACTACACAAAATTCTAAGCAAGTTTCATATATAATTTATTTAGAACCGATGCACGGTTGTGAAGTTATTAAATGCATGAAACTAGGGGGGGTTTCTGTAAAACTGACGTCTCTGGAAATTAGAAAAAATCGTCCTCTCAGGGAAAAAACAACACGGGCCAGATCTGAGGCAAACTGGGCCGGGGAAGCTGCTGGTTGCTCACCATGGGCTTCGGCCCAGGTCGGTGAGGAAGCGGTTGGGCCGGTAGGAAAAGCAGCTCGACTAGCCCATGCGCGCAGGCGATCCAGCCCTCTCGCATGACTTGGTCAACGAGAGAGGCGTTCGTGGGGACGAGCCTGCGTCTTCTTCGTCTGCTCGAACCAAAGGAAGCAGGCCGCGACGGAGGGCTTGGCGAAGGCGCAGCGGCGCGAGATCGAAGCGGCGGCGGCTTGACGCGAGGGAACTCCGGCGGCCGGACGAGGCGACGACGCTGTCAACGTGCGGACGAACTGAGCGAGCCGATGCAGGGGCGTCCTCCTCCCTGATTCGAAAGAAGCAGAGGCAGGGCAGGGGCCTTGGCGCGGGCGGAGGCGCGCTGGAACGAGCGAGGAGGCAGGGGTTCGTCCTCATGAAGCAGGACGATGGCGGCGGTGGTGCTACGAGCCACCGGGTCTGGCGGGGAGCAAGTCGGTAGAGGAGGCAGCTGCGCTTGACGCTCAAGGCGAACAGAAGGGGACTGGGTCGGCCTGGCGAGGAGGATTGCGTTCGATTCCTGCGATAAGAAGCAGAGGAGGGGATTTGAGAGCTCCGGGAGAGAGGGGGATGAGCAGAGGAGGGAGATGAAGGAGAGGGGGGCGCGGGACTGGCCTAGTGCTGCTCCGGCGAGCTGCGGCTCGTGGTCGCCGGCTAGAGCGAGCACTCTCACTCGGGAAGAGCTCCTGCTCTCGATCCAGAGGCGGCTGAGGGTGGCGATGAGTTGGTGGGTCGGGAGGTGGCTGGATTGGTGGATCGAGGGAGGGAGATGGTTGGCCCTTGCTGAAAACGAGGGAGTTGGTCGGCTCGGCTGGATCGGGAGGGATCCCGAGGAAAACAAAGTGGCGGCGGCGCGAGGGAAGGGAGGATGGGACAGGCTAGGACTAGGGTTTAGACTGTTATATATATATAGCAGATGAAATCAGTATAGGGCGGTTAGGTCCCTCCGATCGTAATCAGACGGACGGGGAAAAAAGGTTAGGTAGCCCAAAAATAAAAACGGAGACGTTTTGTAGATGTTTGGGGATGATCCGGATCCAACGGTGACGAAAGTCCGTTTCGGGTCCGGGACAACTTTCGGACGCGCGCGCGAGGAGGGCCGCGGGCTGACGAGAGAGGTTAGGTTGGGTCTGGCGGATTGTGAAGAGCGGGTTGGTCTGAGAGAAGAGGGGAGAGATGCAGCCCGGCACGATTTCTGAAGACCGAAAACGTCCGACGTTAGACCGGCTATACTGCCGCTATAGTTATCCGTTGGGGCGTCAAACGGACTCCGAACACGATGAAACTTGGCAGGCGGTCTACTAATAACAAAACAACACCGCACGCCAACTTTCGTCCCATTCCGAGAACATTTTCCGGCCACTTATAAAATACTATTTCGGACATGCCGCGGGCGCGTGCAAGTGTGGTTGGGCTCAGAACGGACAACAGAGAGAACTCGGAGAACCCGGATGAATGCAAGTTTTAAAACATGATGATGCAATGCACATGATGACATGATAAGATGCAACACGCAAGCAAATTACAAGGCAACAACAATGAATAACTGGCGGACACCTGGCACATCGGTCTCGGGGCGTCACAGCCGCGCACCAGGGAGCTGCTGGCGAGGGGCTGCCGGAATACTGGCCCCACAAGGGATTATTAGTTTTAGTAT
Source organism: Triticum urartu (assembly GCF_003073215.2). NCBI lineage: Eukaryota > Viridiplantae > Streptophyta > Magnoliopsida > Poales > Poaceae > Triticum > Triticum urartu. The sequence continues at coordinate 204,235,790 of NC_053024.1, forward strand.
TGTTTGTTTTGAATTTTGTGCATTGTGCCTAGTAGTTAAGTATCATCACGTATATGTGATGATATTATATATATATATATATTATGAATTCCATTTTCTATCTGTTTTTGTATACTAATTTGAATCTAGCTGTTATCATCCACATATACAGAATAGAAAGCGTATATACACACATTGAAATAGAACATATAAGAATGGAAAACAAAGTACACACATTGAAACAGAGCAATAAACAGAGCAATACTATGATTGCTGTGAATACATAGCTATCCACGTCGAAACGACTTTTCAAAATAAAACCCGTCCATGAGACCATGACCAGCAGCCCTTGCCTATGGTAGCTCTTGGCTCTGCCTGAGCTCGTGCAGGCATTCGTCCAAGCGGTCGACACGCCCGCGGTACATCTGGAGCACGATCTCGAGCTCCAAGCTGGCTATTTCATCGGAGATCACCAGCTCGAGGATGCGACGACCATGTTCCTCTACTGCGCCCAGGTGGACACCTGGGCCAAGGACGTGGTCGAGCCTATAGACCAGCACGTTGGCATCCAGCGGGCCGCGGACAAGGCGAACGGCGGCACCCGTGCGAATGGTGCGGCGGGCGTCTGACGCAAGTATGGCGCGACCGGCCTCTGGTGCAAGTACGGCGCTGAGGGCCTCTGCCCACTCCTGGTGAGGAATGGGGGTACTGACCGGATATGTATTGAAGGAAATATGCCCTAGAGGCAATAATAAAGTTATTCTTTATTTCCTTATATCATGATAAATGTTTATAATTCATGCTAGAATTGTATTAACCGGAAACATAATACATGTGTGAATACATAGACAAACAGAGTGTCACTAGTATGCCTCTACTTGACTAGCTCGTTAATCAAAGATGGTTATGTTTCCTAACCATAAACAAAGAGTTGTTATTTGATTAACGAGATCACATCATTAGGTGAATGATCTGATTGACATGACCCATTCCATTAGCTTAGCACCCGATCGTTTAGTATGTTGCTATTGCTTTCTTCATGACTTATACATGTTCCTATGACTATGATATTATGCAACTCCCGTTTGCCGGAGGAACACTTTGTGTGCTACCAAACATCACAACGTAAATGGGTGATTATAAAGGTGCTCTACAGGTGTCTCCAAAGGTACATGTTGGGTTGGCGTATTTCGAGATTAGGATTTGTCACTCCGATTGTCGGAGAGGTATCTCTGGGCCCTCTCGGTAATGCACATCACATAAGCCTTGCAAGCGTTGCAACTAATGAGTTAGTTGCGAGATGATGCATTACAGAACGAGTAAAGAGACTTGCCGGTAATGAGATTGAACTAGGTATTGGATACCGACGATCGAATCTCGGGCAAGTAACATACCGGTAACAAAGGGAACAACGTATGTTGTTATGCGGCTGACCGATAAAGATCTTCGTAGAATATGTAGGAGCCAATATGGGCATCCAGGTCCCGCTGTTGGTTATTGACCGGAGATTTGTCTCAGTCATGTCTACATTGTTCTCGAACCGTAGGGTCCGCACGCTTAACGTTACGATGACAGTTATTATGAGTTTATGCATTTTGATGTACCGAAGTTAGTTCAGAGTCCCGTATGTGATCATGGACATGACGAGGAGTCTCGAAATGGTCGAGACATAAAGATTGATATATTGGACGACTATATTCGGACACCGGAAGTGTTTCGGAGAAGTTTCGGATAAAACTGGAGCACCGGGGGGTTACCGGAACCCCCCGGGGGGTTAATGGGCCTCATGGGCCTAAAGTGGAGAAGAGGAAGGGGCTGCCAGGGCAGGCCGCGCGCCCCCTCTCCCCCTAGTCCGAATTGGACAAGGAGGGAGGGGCGGCGCCCCCCTTTTTCCTTCTCTTCTTCCACCTCTCCTACTTGGACAAGGAAAGGGAGGGGAGTCCTACTCCCGGTAGGAGTAGGACTCCTCCTGCGCGCCTCCTCTAGGGCCGGCCGCACCCCCCCTTGGATCCTTTATATACGGAGGCAGGGGGCACCCTAGGACACACAAGTTGATCTTCGTGATCGTTCCTTAGCCGTGTGCGGTGCCCCCTTCCACCATATTCCACGTCGGTCATATCGTTGCAGTGTTTAGGCGAAGCCCTGCGTCGGTAGAACATCATCATCGTCACCACGCTGTTGTGCTGACGGAACTCATCCCCGAAGCTTTGCTGAATCGGAGCCTGGGGAGCGTCATCGAGCTATACGTGTGCTAAGAACTCGGAGGTGCCGGAGTAACGGTGCTTGGATCGGTCGGATCGGGAAGACGTACGACTACTTCCTCTATGTTGCGTCAATGCTTCTGCTTCGGTCTACGAGGGTACGTAGACAACACTCTCCCCTCTTGTTGCGATGCATCACCATGATCTTGTGTGTGCGTAGGAATTTTTTTGAAATTACTACGTTCCCCAACAGTGGCATCCGAGCCTAGGTTTTATGTGATGATGTTATATGCACAAGTAGAACACAAGTGAGTTGTGGGCGATATAAGTCATACTGCTTACCAGCATGTCATACTTTGGTTCGGCGGTATTGTTGGACGAAGCGGCCCGGACCGACATTACGCGTACGCTTACGCGAGACCGGTTCTCCCGACGTGCTTTGCACATAGGTGGCTTGCGGGTGACAGTTTCTCCAACTTTAGTTGAACTGAGTGTGGCTACGCCCGGTCCTTGCGAAGGTTAAAACAACACCAACTTGACAAACTATCATTGTGGTTTTGATGCGTAGGTAAGATTGGCTCTTGCTTAAGCCCGTAGCAGCCACGTAAAACTTGCAACAACAAAGTAGAGGACGTCTAACTTGTTTTTGCAGGGCATGTTGTGATGTGATATGGTCAAGACATGATGCTAAATTTTATTGTATGAGATGATCATGTTTTGTAACCGAGTTATCGGCAACTGGCAGGAGCCATATGGTTGTCGCTTTATTGTATGCAATGCAATCGCGCTGTAATGCTTTACTTTATCACTAAGCGGTAGCGATAGTCGTGGAAGCATAAGATTGGCGAGACGACAACGATGCTACGATGGAGATCAAGGTGTCGCGCCGGTGACGATGGTGATCATGACGGTGCTTCGGAGATGGAGATCACAGGCACAAGATGATGATGGCCATATCATATCACTTATATTGATTACATGTGATGTTTATCTTTTATGCATCTTATCTTGCTTTGATTGACGGTAGCATTATAAGATGATCTCTCACTAAATTATCAAGATAAAAGTGTTCTCCCTGAGTATGCACCGTTGCCAAAGTTCGTCGTGCCCAGACACCACGTGATGATCGGGTGTGATAAGCTCTACGTCCATCTACAATGGGTGCAAGCCAGTTTTGCACACGCAGAATACTCAGGTTAAACTTGACGAGCCTAGCATATGCAGATATGGCCTCGGAACACTGAGATCGAAAGATCGAGCGTGAATCATATAGTAGATATGATCAACATAGCGATGTTCACCACTGAAAACTACTCCATTTCACGTGATGATCGGTTATGGTTTAGTTGATTTGGATCACGTGATCACTTAGAGGATTAGAGGGATGTCTATCTAAGTGGGAGTTCTTTAAGTAATTTGATTAATTGAACTTAAATTTATCATGAACTTAGTACCTGATAGTATCTTGCTTATGTATGTTTGATTGTAGATAGATGGCCCGTGCTCTTGTTCCGTTGAATTTTAATGCATTCCTTGAGAAAGCAAAGTTGAAAGATGATGGTAGCAATTACACGGACTGGGTCCATAACTTGAGGATTATCCTCATTGCTGCACAGAAGAATTACGTCCTGGAAGCACTGCTGGGTGCCAGGCCTGCTGCTGGAGCAACACCAGATGTTATGAACGTCTAGCAGAGCAAAGCTGATGACTACTCGATAGTTCAGTGTGCCATGCTTTACGGCTTAGAATCGGGACTTCAACGACGTTTTGAACGTCATGGAGCATATGAGATGTTCCAGGAGTTGAAGTTAATATTTCAAGCAAATGCCCGGATTGAGAGATATGAAGTCTCCAATAAGTTCTATAGCTGCAAGATGGAGGAGAACAGTTCTGTCAGTGAGCATATACTTAAAATGTCTGGGTATAATAATCACTTGATTCAGATGGGAGTTAATCTTCCAGATGATTGCGTCATTGACAGAATTCTCCAATCACTGCCACCAAGCTACAAGAGCTTCGTGATGAACTATAATATGCAAGGGATGAACAAGACTATTCCCGAGCTCTTCGCAATGCTGAAAGCTGCGGAGGTAGAAATCAAAAAGGATCATCAAGTGTTGATGGTTAACAAGACCACTAGTTTCAAGAAAAAGGGCAAAGGGAAGAAGAAGGGGAACTTCAAGAAGAACAGCAAGCAAGTTGCTGCTCAAGAGAAGAAACCCAAGTCTGGACCTAAGCCTAAAACTGAGTGCTTCTACTGCAAGCAGACTGGTCACTGGAAGCGGAACTGCCCCAAGTATTTGGCGGATAAGAAGGATGGCAAGGTGAACAAAGGTATATGTGATATACATGTTATTGATGTGTACCTTACTAATGCTCGCAGTAGCACCTGGGTATTTGATACTGGTTCGGTTGCTAATATTTGCAACTCGAAACAAGGACTACGGATTAAGCGAAGATTGGCTAAGGACGAGGTGACGATGCGCGTGGGAAACAGTTCCAAAGTCGATGTGATCGCGGTCGGCACGCTCCCTCTACATCTACCTTCGGGATTAATATTAGACCTAAATAATATGAGTAATATCTTTTATGGTCATGCACCCTTAAAGAGTGGTCTATTCTTATTGAATCTCGAGAGTAATGATACACATATTCATAATGTTGAAGCCAAAAGATGCAGAGTTGATAATGATGGTGCAACTTATTTGTGGCACTGCCATTTAGGTCATATCAGTGTAAAGCGCATGAAGAAACTCCATACTGATGGACTTTTGGAACCACTTGATTATGAATCACTTGGTACTTGCGAACCGTGCCTCATGGGCAAGATGACTAAAACACCGTTCTCCGGTACTATGGAGAGAGCAATAGATTTGTTGGAAATCATACATACAGATGTATGTGGTCCGATGAATATTGAGGCTCGTGGCAGATATCGTTATTTTCTCACCTTCACAGATGACTTAAGCAGATATGGGTATATCTACTTAATGAAACATAAGTCTGAAACATTTGAAAAGTTCAAAGAATTTCAGAGTGAAGTTGAAAATCATCGTAACAAGAAAATAAAGTTTCTACGATCTGATCGTGGAGGAGAATATTTGAGTTACGAGTTTAGTGTACATTTGAAAAATTGTGGAATAGTTACGCAACTCACGCCACCCGGAACACCACAGCATAATGGTGTGTCCGAACGTCATAATCGTACTTTACTAGATATGGTGCGATCTATGATGTCTCTTACTGATTTACCGCTATCGTTTTGGGGATACTCTCTAGAGACGGCCGCATTCACGTTAAATAGGGCACCATCAAAATCCGTTGAGACGACGCCTTATGAACTGTGGTTTGGCAAGAAACCAAAGTTGTCGTTTCTGAAAGTTTGGGGCTGCGATGCTTATGTGAAAAAGCTTCAACCTGATAAGCTCGAACCCAAATCGGAGAAATGTGTCTTCATAGGATATCCAAAAGAAACTATTGGATACACCTTCTATCACAGATCCGAAGGCAAGACTTTTGTTGCTAAATTCGGAAACTTTCTGGAGAAGGAGTTTCTCTCGAAAGAAGTGAGTGGGAGGAAAGTAGAACTTGACGAGGTAACTGTACCTGCTCCCTTATTGGAAAGTAGTACATCATAGAAAACAGTTTCAGTGACACCTACACCAGTTAGTGAGGAAGTTAATGATGATGATCATGAAGCTTTAGATCAAGATACTACTGAACCTCGTAGATCAACCAGAATGAGATCCACGACAGAGTGGTACGGTAATCCAGTTCTGGAAGTCATGCTACTAGATCATGATGAACCTACGAACTATGAAGAAGCGATGGTGAGCCCAGATTCCGCAAAGTGGCTTGAAACCATGAAATCTGAGATGGGATCCATGTATGAGAACAAAGTATGGACTTTGGTTGACTTGCCCGATGATCGGCAAGCAAATGAGAATAAATGGATCTTCAAGAAGAAGACTGACGCTGACGGTAATGTTACTGTCTACAAAGCTCGACTTGCTGCGAAAGGTTTTCAACAAGTTCAAGGGGTTGACTACGATGAGACCTTCTCACCCGTAGCGATGCTTAAGTCTGTCGGAATCATGTTAGCAATTGCCGCATTTTATGATTATGAAATTTGGCAAATGGATGTCAAAACTGCATTCCTGAATGGATTTCTGGAAGAAGAGTTGTATATGATGCAACCGGAAGGTTTTGTCGATCCAAAGGGAGCTAACAAAGTGTGCAAGCTCCAGCGATCCATTTATGGACTGGTGCAAGCATCTCGGAGTTGGAATAAACGCTTTGATAGTGTGATCAAAGCATTTGTGTTTATACAGACTTTCGGAGAAGCCTGTATTTACAATAAAGTGAGTGGGAGCTCTGTAGCATTTCTGATATTATATGTGGATGACATATTACTGATTGGAAATGATATAGAATTTCTGGATAGCATAAAGGGATACTTGAACAAGAGTTTTTCAATGAAAGACCTCGGTAAAGCTGCTTACATATTAGGCATAAAGATCTATAGAGATAGATCAAGACGCTTAATTGGACTTCCACAAAGCACATACCTTGACAAGATTTTGAAGAAGTTCAAAATGCATCAAGCAAAGAAAGGGTTCTTGCCTGTGTTACAAGGTGTGAAGTTGAGTCAGACTCAATGTCCGACCACTGCAGAAGATAGAGAGAAAATGAAAGATGTTCCCTATGCTTCAGCCATAGGCTCTATCATGTATGCAATGCTGTGTACCAGACCTGATGTGTGCCTTGCTATAAGTTTAGCAGGGAGGTACCAAAGTAATCCAGGAGTGGATCACTGGACAGCGGTCAAGAACATCCTGAAATACCTGAAAAGGACTAAGGATATGTTTCTCGTATATGGAGGTGACAAAGAGCTCACCGTAAAAGGTTACGTTGATGCAAGCTTTGACACTGATCCGGACGATTCTAAGTCGCAAACCGGATACGTGTTTACATTAAATGGTGGAGCTGTCAGTTGGTGCAGTTCTAAACAAAGCGTCGTAGCGGCATCTACATGTGAAGAGGAGTACATAGCTGCTTCGGAAGCAGCAAACGAAGGAGTCTGGATGAAGGAGTTCATATCCGATCTAGGTGTCATACCTAGTGCATCGGGTCCAATGAAAATCTTTTGTGACAATACTGGTGCAATTGCCTTGGCAAAGGAATCCAGATTTCACAAGAGGACCAAGCACATCAAGAGACGCTTCAATTCCATCTGGGATCTAGTCCAGGTGGGAGACATAGAGATTTGCAAGATACATACGGATCTGAATGTTGCAGACACGTTGACTAAGCCTCTTCCACAAGCAAAACATGATCAACACCAAGGCTCCATGGGTGTTAGAATCATTACTGTGTAATCTAGATTATTGACTCTAGTGCAAGTGGGAGACTGAAGGAAATATGCCCTAGAGGCAATAATAAAGTTATTATTTATTTCCTTATATCATGATAAATGTTTATTATTCATGCTAGAATTGTATTAACCGGAAACATAATACATGTGTGAATACATAGACAAACTTAGTGTCACTAGTATACCTCTACTTGACTAGCTCGTTAATCAAAGATGGTTATGTTTCCTAACCATGAACAAAGTGTTGTTATTTGATTAACGAGGTCACATCATTAGTTGAATGATCTGATTGACATGACCCATTCCATTAGCTTAGCACCCGATCGTTTAGTATGTTGCTATTGCTTTCTTCGTAACTTATACATGTTCCTATGACTATGAGATTATGCAACTCCCGTTTGCCGGAGGAACACTTTGTGTGCTACCAAACGTCACAACGTAAATGGGTGATTATAAAGGAGCTCTACAGGTGTCTCCACTGGTAGATGTTGGGTTGGCGTATTTCGAGAATAGGATTTGTCACTCCGATTGTCGGAGAGGTATCTCTGGGCCCTCCTGGTAATACACATCACATAAGCCTTGCAAGCATTGCAACTAATGAGTTAGTTGCGGGATGACGTATTATGGAACGAGTAAAGAGACTTGCCGGTAACGAGATTGAACTAGGTATTGGATACCGACGATCGAATCTCGGGCAAGTAACATACCGATGACAAAGGGAACAACGTATGTTGTTATGCGGTCTGACCGATAAAGATCTTCGTAGAATATGTAGGAGCCAATATGGGCATCCAGGTCCCGCTGTTGGTTATTGACCGGAGATTTGTCTCAGTCATGTCTACATTGTTCTCGAACCGTAGGGTCCGCACGCTTAACGTTACGATGACAGTTATTATGAGTTTATGCATTTTGATGTACCGAAGTTAGTTCGGAGTCCCGTATGTGATCACGGACATGACGAGGAGTCTCGAAATGGTCGAGACATAAAGATTGATATATTGGACGACTATATTCGGACACCGGAAGTGTTTCGAAGAAGTTTCGGATAAAACCGGAGCACCGGGGGGTTACCGGAACCCCCCGGGGGGTTAATGGGCCTCATGGGCCTAAAGTGGAGAAGAGGAAGGGGCTGCCAGGGCAGGCCGCGCGCCCCCTCTCCCCCTAGTACGAATTGGACAAGGAGGGAGGGGCGGCGCCCCCCTTTTTCCTTCTCTTCTTCCACCTCTCCTACTTGGACAAGGAAAGGGAGGGGAGTCCTACTCCCGGTAGGAGTAGGACTCCTCCTGCGCGCCTCCTCTAGGGCCGGCCGCACCCCCCCTTGGATCCTTTATATACGGAGGCAGGGGGCACCCTAGGACACACAAGTTGATCTTCGTGATCGTTCCTTAGCCGTGTGCGGTGCCCCCTTCCACCATATTCCACCTCGGTCATATCGTTGTAGTGTTTAGGCGAAGCCCTGCATCGGTAGAACATCATCATCGTCACCACGCGGTTGTGCTGACGGAACTCATCCCCGAAGCTTTGCTGGATCGGAGCCCGGGGAGCGTCATCGAGCTATACGTGTGCTAAGAACTCGGAGGTGCCGGAGTAACGGTGCTTGGATCGGTTGGATCGGGAAGACGTACGACTACTTCCTCTATGTTGCGTCAACGCTTCCGCTTCGGTCTACGAGGGTACGTAGACAACACTCTCCCCTCTCGTTGCTATGCATCACCATGATCTTGTGTGTGCGTAGGAAATTTTTTGAAATTACTATGTTCCCCAACATGTACCCAGCTGCGATGCCGTGTCAACAGCAAACAAGCGCCGATGGATTCGCTCTTGCTGTGCGGCGCGCCGGCCTCTCGCTCTGCGGCACTCCAACGGTCTTACCGTGTGGCGAGCCGCAGCCTATCGGCGCAGACGCGCCTAGCTTGCTCTGCAGCGCGCCATCGATCATGTTGTGCGGCAAGCTGCAGCCCGTCGGCGCTGACATGCCTATCTTGATCCGCGGCGCTCAAGCGCCATGCGCCAAAGGTCTGCTCAACCCTGGCGATGACACGCATCATGGTGTCGTCCATCGCATTGCTGGGGAGCGCCTCGGCCTCGACGGGCCATGGCACCTACTCGTTTTCCTCGTCGACGAGGTTGATGGTAGAGGCGGCGCTTTGGTGGGTTGGCATGCTTGGAAAAGGTGGATGTGCTACAGGCTGCGCTTGTCGCCTCCGTGCGTCGCGCACCGCCTATGCGCAATATCGCTGGGTGGCGGGAAACAGGTCAGGAAATGGCAGGAAACGGTGGCGTGTTCATAAAACGCCATCAATTAATGGAAACTTAACATAGAATGAACATCGATCTAGCACAAGAAGGAGATGATGATCGGATGAACACGGACCACACTAGGGAACCGTTTATGCCATTATCGGTATTCGCACACATTTTATGATTACGGACCTGTTTGCGGCTTATCACAAACATCTTGTTATATTGAACCATTTCTGTTCTCTTGCCTCAACGCAAACAGTTCATCCGAGTGAACCGCATGCCGTATATCGCACACACCTAATCACAAACAGTTCATCCGAGTGAACTGTATGATGTATGTCGCACACACCTTCATCTGGCTGCTCGTTTCTTTTTTTCCTCCTCATCACAAACGGTTAACTGAACTGAACTGTATGCCCTCAATCGCACACGCAACAAAAATCTGAACCGTGTTTGATGCATCCTCCATCGCAAACGTGTTGCACCTTTTTTGACGAGTTTTTTACACCACCGTTCGCGAGTATGGCATCGCACATAGTTCCGTCGAAGGGTCTCTGATCGTAGTGTCACATTAGCAACATCCTATAGTAGTGATTTGGTGCGCCGGGTAGGGGTGCACCGAGGTTTTCCTCCTCATCGGTCGACCTGCTGTCGCCCCGCGTCTCCGATGTCTGACGATCCAAGGACGCAGGCCGACTGCTCAGCGGCCTGGCCCGCTCAAGCACCTCCATCCGCTCAAGAAGATCTCGACTCCGCGCTCTAGGCGGCCTGCGCGCCACCCAATGCCCACGGGCGCGGGCAGCGCGGATCGACGTCCGCCACCCTCACGCCGCGGCGTGCGCGGGCCGCCGCAAGGTCCGCAAGCTACGCAACAATGATGGAGACACACATCCGACGGGAACAAGCGCACATGCGAGCCGCGCTCATGGTGGCGCGGGAGCCGCTGCGGTGCCGGCTGATGGAGCGCGGGCGCAACGCGTTGCTGGAGCGCGTCGCCGAGCTGTTGGATGCTGCAGCCAGGGGTACGCCGCCTTTCTGTTCCCTAGTTACATCTCAGGTTGTGGCCAGGTCACACAACGGGCCTCGATGCACCCGCATGCTCCCAGGTGCACCAGGAGGGCTCGCCTGCGTCAGCACAACCGGCAGTGCCGGACGTCCAACCATGCCCTTGCCTCCCCCCGGGGGCGTAGGTGCGGGTGTTGCTCCTCATGGTCCCAATCGAGCGCCACCCTACAGCTAACAGGGAGGCGCATCGGGCTCGGCGGCGTGGGGCACAGGGCGCCTCGGCGGAAGTTCCGGAGAGGCAGCTCAGGAAGCCTATGTGCCCCGCATGGTGGATCAGGAGTAGACGCCAGAGGACGACCCCTGCACGTTCCTTGAGTCAGGCTGGGAAGAAGAGATGCTGGAAGCCGAGGCTTTCCATGAGCCACCCAGGAGCCTCGCCGACCCCGCCAACGACAACCACCATGGGGTACCACTGGTATCTCAGGAGCAGGCTTACGCTAACTATGGGTCGCAGGTGGACTAGGTCACAGCAGTGGACGGTGATGCCAGCACGGCAGCCCCAATCCAGTCAGGGGCAGCGCACTAGGGGCTACACGGAAGGGGTCAGGATCAAGGCCCTCCCACATGTCACGCAGGGCAAGGCGTCGTCCAGAGGTAGGTCCTCTGTCGAGGAGGCGCCGGCGAGCCCTCCCCCCGGCAGAGGGCCCGTGGTCGCCGAGGACGCCGCTAGCGTCCCCTTTGCCCCTGGGCATCGTCCTGGTTTCCTGACGCCCCAACGGTGGTCGAGGGTGGCGCAAGGGGGGGGGACTCGTCTGGCGATATGAAGCAAGGCTCGCGCCTGTGAAGGTCTCCGCCCGTGACACTCTCACGTAATAATGAGTGGGGCTGTACATGCCCCGGAGTCTCCGGAGAGCCGCCCTCGGGCCTCGGGGGCTCCCATCCACGTCCTAGTGGAAGCACCATGCTCAGCGCTGGCCGTCGACACAGTCCCCCAATGACTACACTCACGGCCAGTGAAAGCACTAGGCTCCGTGCCCGTGAGAAGACAAGAAGACTAGCTAGGTGCCGGATGCGGCCATTTTCTTTCAACCCCTTTTCTGTAACTTGATTTCCCGTCTTTTGGATTGGAACTCGCAGTTCTATTTTCATTGACAAAGCAAGGGGGGCATCTTTTCTCGTTCACGCTGGTTTCTCGAGTTTTCTGGCTCCGTGCCTTGCTTCGATGCCAGCGCCTAGTGCCCCGCCCTTGCGAGCGCCTCATGAGTGGGGGCTGGGCATGGTATGCGCGCGCATCTCACCATGATCTAATGCTTGCCTCTCGCAAGGCCCTCTCGGGCGGACCAGCGGGCTCCTCAGAAGCCCGAAACCTCACGAGCCCGTGGAGGACTCCCCTCAGGAGAACTACACATCGACAACTACAAGGCCAGTCCGAGGCCCGCCTGGATTGAGGTAAGTTACTACAGCAAGCTCGCAGAGGAACTGGAGAACCCACAAAAGCACGCCTCGAGTATGGCTCAGGAAGTAAAACAACAGTATGATTACATGGGGGGCTCCCCCACAAATGCACTTACATCTTCAGGGGCCATGCCCAAGCTTTTGTGCGTAGGTTCAAAACAAGGAGCACTAGCTCAATCAGACATGTCGCTCACAGCATCTTCCGAATCGCCCCCGGACATGCTGCTAGCGTCGTCGCCAGCGTCGTCTTCACCATCATCGACCATGTCGCCTTCATCCGCCACGACCACCACTGCGGCATCATCAGTAGCGAAAGCTCTGACTAGAGCATCCACATTATCATCCACCCAGCGTGCTAGGTTGCCCCGGATAGCTCCGGGCACTGGGGCGATGGCAGCATCGAAGTCGAAGTTGGTGTCGGCATTGTGAAGATGGCTGAAGACGCAGGAGAACGTGCGCCCAAGGAGGCCTCGGCTCTTTTCGTCCACGAGCTCGCGAGCCCTCTCGGCCCGGTCCTCCAGGCACGTCACGACATCAGTGAAGAAGCGGAGGTGGCTGGCGTAGTCTTCTGCGTGGGGATGAGGGGCATGTTTATCGCAAATGGCGCCCAGTGCCCGGTTGGCCCTCGTCCTGAGGTCTCGGAGCATGGGGGCGTGCTCGCGCTGCAATGTCTACCGGCGAATCGCCTCCTTCCTGCTCTACTGCGCGAGGGACTCAGCAGCGGTAACTCGCTGCTGAAGCGGGGGCAACTCAGCACGGGCAGAGGCCAACTCGGCCTGCACGGAGACCAAGGCAGCTGCAGCGGCCTTCTCGCGCTGCTCCACCTCAGCCAACCTTGACCTGAGGGCGGTGGACCTGCCCTCAGCTTCGGCTTCCATGAGCTTCAGCTTTAGGTCGTACCTATTGGCAAGATCAGCGCGAGCCTCCGCCACCCTATGGTCCGCTTCCTCCTGGATCCTGGCCTCGCGCGCGCTGGCAGCATCTTCTGCCCGAGCAACCTGACGCTCCCTCGTCTCCAACCGCTCAAGCTCGAGGCTCCGCTCTGTGGCCTCCAACATTAGCGTTTCCTCACACTTCAAGATCTCTTCCTCGTCGGACGGTGCCCCCTTCATCGACGCCAAGGTAGCTCTACGCGCCTCCACTTGCTACTCCAGGGATTTAGGGTCTGGAGCTCCTGCCTGCGCTTCTCGGCGACCTCGCGGCGGTGGTCTGCCTCCCTGGCCTCCTCCAAGGCTCGAGCGCTGGCCTCACGTGAGGTCGCGAGGGATGCCTCAGCTTTCGCGTTGGCGTGATCACGCTGGAGGCGCCCGAGGTTGATGGTGTAGGATCGAAAGTATGTCTAGAGGGGGGTGATTAGACTACTTGACCAAATAAAAATCTAGCCTTTTCCCAATTTTATGTCTTGGCAGATTTTAGCAACTTAGCACTAGTCAAGTAAACAACCTACACATGCAAGTCTAAGAGTATAGCAGTGGAATGTAAAACATTGCACATGAAGGTAAAAGGGAGGAGTTTGGAGGGAGGAAACACAATGTAGACAAAGAGATTTTTGGCGTGGTTCCGATAGGTGGTGCCATCATACATCCACGTTGATGGAGACTTCAACTCACGAAGCGTAACGGTTGCGCGAGTCCACGGAGGGCTCCACCCACGAAGGGTCCACGAAGAAGCAACCTTGTCTATCCCACCATGGCCATCGCCCACGAAGGACTTGCCTCACTAGGGTTGATCTTCAGTAAGCAATCTCCTTGCCCGTACAAACACCTTGGTTCAACTCCACAATCTTGACGGAGGCTCCCAAGTGACACCTAACAATCTAGGAGACACCAGTCTCCAAAAGGTAATAGATGGTGTGTTGATGATGAACTCCTTGCTCTTGTTCTTCAAATGATAGTCTCCCCAACACTCAACTCTCTCTCATAGGATTGGATTTGGTGTAAAGATGATTTGGGTGGAAAGCAACTTGAGGAAGGCTAGATATCAAGATTTATGTGGTTGGAATGGAATGTCTTGACCTCAACACAAGTGTATGTGGTTCTCTCTCAGAAAATGTATGATGGAAGTGTAGGCATGTTCTAATGGCTCTCTCCTCGAATGAAGAGTGGGTGGAGGGGTATATATAGCCTCCACACAAAATCTAACCATTACACACAATTTACCAAATTCGGTGGGACCGAATCAGAAAACTCGGTCAGACCAATTCAGTTCAAAATGTGAACATTAGGATTTTCGATGGGACCGACATGTAAACTCGGTGGGACCGATTTCATTAAGGTTAGGGCATAACGTAATCTCGGTCAGACCGATTACACAAACTCGGTGGGACCGATTTTGGTAATAAGCAAACAGAGAGTTGGTCAGGAAAACTCGGTGGGACCAATTCACTCATTTTGGTTGGACCGAAACGTTACGAAGGGGAAACAGAGAGTTTGCATTGCCAACTCGGTGGGACCGATCGCTCATCTAGGTTAGACTGAAAAGTTACAAAGGGAAACAGAGAGTTTGCAATCCCATCTCGGTGAGACCGAGACCCCTATCAGTGGGACCGAAGTGACTAGGGTTTGTGGCAGTGGCTATGTCAACTGAACTCGGTGGCGCCGAATGGAAAGTTTCGGTGGGCAGAGTTTGACTTTTGGTTTGGGACATATGTGGACATGAGAAAGTGGTTGGGGGGTTTTGGAGCATATCACTAAGCATTTTGAGCCAGAACCTCATTAAGCAACACCTCATCCCCTTTTAATAGTATTGGCTTTTCCTATGGACTCAATGTGATCTTGGATCACTAAAAGGTAAAATGTAGAGTCTTGAGCTTTAGATCTTGAGCCAATCTATCGTCCTTAGCATTTTGAGGGGTCCACATTTTTAATCCATGCCATGCCAATCACTGAGCTTTCCTGAAATATTTATCTTGAAATAGTATTAGCTCAATGAGTTATAAGTTGTTAGGAATTACCAAAACCACCCAGGGATAGTTGCACTTTCAATCTCCCCTTTTTTGATAATTGATGACAACATATAGATCAAAGCTTCGACAAATGATTATAAGATTGAAATACATCGTCGCTTTGAGAAGTATGTGATAAGTAAGAGCTCCCCCTAAATTTGTGCATTAATTAAAATTTTCTTTTGAATGCAAATGCACAATCGATTAGGATCATGGGTCACTCTTCCATGTCACGTACATCTTGTTGGAGCGCTCAAAATGATATAACTTAAAAGCATGCACTCATCACCAAGCAAAGTGAATGATCTTATAGAGAAATAAAAGATAGTATCATCCAAGCAAGCATTAAAGTAGCATATGATCAATCACATGATCACACAAGTATCTCACACAAGGACATAAAGTATCTCACACAGGCATACAATAAAAAAAGTTCAACCAAAAGGCAAAGAAGAAAAACACTCTCTCGAAGCCTATGATCTATACATATTTCTCCCCCTTTGGCAACAAGTTACCAAAAAGTTCAAATATGCATAGTGCTATGCGTCTCTCAGGCTTGGTCTTCGGGAGGTGGTGTAGAGAGAATTCCAAGGACGAAGGCATCCGTTGATGTAGTTGGAGCTGGTGGAGTGGCTGCTGGAGGTGGTACAGAGGCTGTGGCTGCTGGTGCTGATGTTGTTGCTCGCGTATTAGGTACATGCACTGCACCAAACCTCTGTCCTCTAGGCACTCGCTGAAATGCATCAGTAGTTGCCTTCCCTCTCTTCTCTTCCGCTTCCTCCTGGAGCTGCTCAACTACTGTTTGAATCTCAGTTACCTTTAGATCAAGATCATAAAATTTAGTTTCTACGATCCTGTCCAAGCTCTCCTGATTTTGATTCAGGGTGGCCAAGCCCTTCTCAATCCTCAGTGTAGACTGGATCAGATATGCAAGTTGATCTTGCTTTCTCTTCAGGAAAACTTGAGATGCCTCTTCAACACTTGGCATCTTAGCAGCTTTCTCAGCCTTTGCTTTGGCTCTCTTCTCTTGTGCTTGAACTGATGATGGTTCCTCCTCATTCATCACTACAATATTGTCTTCAAAATCAGGATATAAGGGTAGATGCTCCTTATCCAACAGATATGTTTATGTGCCCATCTTGGAGATGATGAGCTCCTGAATGTGTGGAGCATACACATAGCTTCTCTTCTGGTCAGCGGCGGTCCTCTTGATTGTCTCTACAATCATACTCATGACCTTGAACTTCTGAGGGACATCAAAAAGCTGTAGCACGTTGATAGAATGCCCTCTGATCATCTTGTGATCTACTGACTTGGGTAGCAATGTGTGCCTAAGGATCCAGTTGATGGTAGGCAGACCAGACAACAAGTAATGTACTGATCCAAGCTTGTGAGTGTCCAAAGCTTTATCTGGGATCTCCTTTTACATGTTTGCCATAGTGTTGTGGTCTTTCTTCTTCTTGGCATACACATCCAAGTCATCCTCGTGTTCCTTTGGGGCATTTATCAGCTTGGCCCATTCTTCAACAGTGGACTGGTACCTAGTACCTTCTGACATCCAAATGATCTTCCCATCTAGGTAAAAGTGAGCAGTGGAGTAAAACTGCATGATCAGCTCATTATTCCATTTTGTGAGCTTCTGTCCAACAAACTCATCGACTCCACATGCTTTGAAACTTTCATATACTCCTGGGAAGTGATCTTCATTCTCCTTGATGAATTCCCAATCAACCCATCTCATGTCACACACAATGGGCTTCTTGTCAAGAAAAATAGTTTCATAGAAGTCTTGTTGTTCTTTTGTGTGGAACCTGTAGTCAACTGTAGTCCTTCTCCTCACAGCATAGGGATCCAACTGTCTCCACAATCTTAGTCCAGCATCTTTTCTGATGTGCATGTCTTCAGCCATTGGATGAGTATCATTGTGGTCTAGGATCTTGGGTTTCAACTTTCTCAAAACAAGAGACTCATCATCCTCTTCTTAAGCTTCAGGCACTGGGGCCTTGTTCTTCTCTTCAGCAGGAATACTTCTGCTGTTCCTCTTAGGCTTAGGAGGCTTTTGAGCTTGAGCTTTTGGAGCAGCTTTGGGCTTTGATGTTGCAGCCCCCGACTTTATAGCATCTCCCATAAGCTTCTGAGCTTTGGGTGCTGGAGCATGCTCTTCTTCTTCATCTTCAGAGGGGTCTCTCATCATGGAGGGCTTGCCAATGACTTTGGCAATGGTCTTCTTGACCCTCTCCTTCCTCTTCTTGCCGTCTCCACCTTCTTTGGGTTCAAGAGTGAACTCCATTCTCTCTTGAGTGGAGGCTCTGGCCTTAGACATAGGAATCCTTCTTGCTGGAGCCTTCTTATTCATCCCTGGCTTAACTGTAGCAGTTGTTCCATACTCCTTTTTCAGCACCTTTTTCGTGGAGCTTACTTCATCCTCAGTAGCCACATTGTCCTCATCCTCTGAATCTGAGGTTCTCTTCTTTCTAGATCTGGTGGCTGCCTTTGGAAATTTACTTGGAGTGCTCCTGCTGCCATCATCAAAAGTGCTTGAGGGATCTGAACCCTTACTCCGCTGCACATTTGCGATGCACAGTTCAAGATGTCTGATCAGAGTGATAGTCAGAACAGGTCCGAGGAAGGCAAATTTGCGATGCACAAAGCATGCTCACACAATAAGATGGCAAATGGAATATGTGACAAAGCATGCACAATCACTATAGCATCTATCAAGCAATTTGCGATGACTAGGTCATCTATATATGAGTATATTGACTGAGCAGTCAAATGAGAACATTTGATCGTAGGTCATACTCATCGTTTAAGCACAAGTGGGGTTGCCACTTTTACATAAAGCATTGTTGTGTTCACACCATTAGAGTTGCTTTAGCTCAGTTGATTAGAGTAAAGCTCCCCCTAGATGTGATATCCCTCCTAAGAGGGATGAACTAACCTTGGGTTTTGTCGATGATGACTTCATGTAGGTGTTGAAGATGTGGATGCTCAATGTTGATGTAGATCATTTGGAGCAATCAATTAGAGTGAGTTGCACTTTCAATACCTACACAGGTTAGTCCCACAAGGAACAAACAAGGATATCCATAGACATAGAGTGATGTTCACATAGGATGATGTCCATGAAAGCATTAGGTTACCTTGTCCATTGTCTTACCAAGAAGAGGATTTGTGACTCCTTGAACTATTTCAAGATGTGGAGGTTGTTTGCACTTGTCCTCGCCAAAATGATATGAGTGAAGTATGTTGGCGGAGTCACCCTAAAGAACTCTCTAGTTCTTCTTCTTCGGGATCCACACCATCTTGATGGGAATCCTTGGAGTTGCAGTCATACTTGATGAAGTAGAACTTGATGTAGTCTTGGGAACCCACTTAACCAAAGCTTTGGGAGCTTCCTCAAATGCATCAATCTCCTCTTGAAGCTTGTCCTTGCCTTTTTGCTTGTGGTCTTGTGGTGGAATATCATCTTGAGGCTGTGTTCCTTGGAAATAAGTAGGATCATACTTCTCTTGTTGATTCTCTGGAGCCCATCACTTCGGAATTATCCATTCTCAGCCTTCAGCTCTCGTTGTCCAAATCTTGCCGGTGCATCGCTCAAGTATTCCCTAGTTAGCTCGTGATCTCCTCATTCTCTTGTATCTAAATTTCCCCAAGTATCTTCATTTGTTTTCTAATTATTCCCGGTGAATTGTGCCTTTGCTACGTTCATTTTCAATTCTTACGGTGGTTCGTTCAAGATTTCTCTTCCTTCATTATTGTATCAATTCATTCGTTGTTTCCAAATCCCACTGGTGGATCCATCAAGACCTTCTCAAGTTTGCGCTATATCACTCCTCAACCCCTTTCAACGAGAATGAGTAGTATGCCAAATCCATTGGTCATCAATATAATTGATGGAGGATAAGCATAATGTAATTCTTATTCTTGTGTCATCGAGCAAATTCAATTCCTTATTCTGGAGGTTCATCAAAATTCTTGGTTTCAATTGTTCATCTTTCTTTTCCGGAGTTCCAAGCTCTCTCAGTTAACTCGCCACGAAGCTCCATCTAAATCATTGCAAGGCTTCATCTTATTGTTTTCAAGCTTCTTTTCTTTGCGATCATCTTTTTATCTATCCGGAGTTCTTCGAGAGTTTCTACATGGTGGTTCATGGAAGATTTAATTCATTCTCGAAGTCTTCATCAAGATTTTATTGGAGGAGCTCAAGCATTCTTCATCTTGCATTCCAAACTGCAATTCTTCTCCATTATCTTTTGAGGTGGTGTTACGTCATTCTTGATAATTTCCCTTCGTGTTTCATGATTCACAAGTTTTCAAGAGTGACATATTTTAAACCCATCATTTTCAATTCATTCACGAGATCTTTTCAACCCAATAATTTCTTCGTTGGTGTTATCTTGGTATAGATTTCACTTAAATCCTTCCCTAAGGAATGTTGCTATTATGGTGTTTATCAATGATCCAAGTTTCCTCCTGTTCTCGCGGTGAAAGAAGTTTTTCCATCTCTTCGTTTCTCTTAGCTAATCAATCTTTTGGTAGTGGCTGGTTGTCACCTCATAATTTTGAGATGATTTCCATAAGTCCATGGGAATCATATCTTTTTGTTGTTGATTTTCCAACAACTCCGTTCAACCCTTCATAAGAGTGCTCTCTCAAGTTCAATTGTGAGAGATGTTGGTTCTCTCATCTCCGTTCTTTTCATTCTATTTTTCATTTGTTCCAGAGGCATTGTGTTATTGCTCTCATCGAGTATCATCTCATCTAATCAAGTTCATGTTCAATTCCTTCCATTTTCAGCCGAGTGATGTCCAAATTCTTTCATTCTTATCCCTTCTCTATCTTGCTTTAACCGGAGTGGTTTCAAAGCCTGTCTTATCCCTTCAGCCTCTTTGTTCTCGTCATATTCCTTGTTCCTCTTGTCTAACGGAGCATTTTCAATTGGGAAATTTTGTTTTTGCCACTTTAGATTTTGCCAATTTTCCTTATGCCACTCTAGATTTTGACATTTTCAGTATTGCCACTCTTAGCTTTTGAAAAATATCACAATTGCCATTATGTGGCATTAGCAAATTAATTTTATTTCACTTTTGCCACTCTAGCTTTTGACAATGTATCACAATTACCACTCTAATTTATTTTGGTTTTGCCACGAAATGGCAACTGTGATAATTGTCAAAAGTTAAGAGTGGCAGAACTGAAATGTCAAAATCTAGAGTGGCATAAGGAAAATTGGCAAAATCTAGAGTGGCAAAAAGAAAATTTTCCCTTTTCAATTTCATTATCTCCGTCATGTCTTTTTCTTTAAGTTTCAACCTCTCAAGGTTCATGGTTTCACTCGTTCATCAAAGAAGCAACTTTGTCTTACCTCTTCCTCTTCCATTTCTCCCCAGTGCCATCCTTAGATCTCAGGTCGAGAGCTCTTGTAAGTGGAGGAGAGTTGTGACGCCCCAAGACCAGCACTCCAGATGCCTTCCATGGATTCTGAGATTCGTCGTGTGATTTGTTTTGTTCGTTGCATTCATCTTTGCATCATGTGCATTGCATCATGTCATCTTGCACTCCTTATTAAAACTCAGCTAAATAAATTGTATGGGTCTTCTATCCATTTAAATCGAGGGAAATTCACATGGTGAAATTCTCTTTGAAACATATCCTCCCAATATTTAGGGAGCTATATTATAATATTCCATCATTTTGGAATTAACCATAACAAACTTGCATCTTAATTCCCTCTTGTTTTTAAATCTTTTAAATCCTTCATCTTCTCCAAATACTCATCCTCTAGTTGTGGAGCTTTGATATATCAAAGTAGCCACATGCCAAATGTTAGTACAATTCCTATTTATTTGGCTCTTCCAAATAAATATTTTGCTTCTCTGTTTTTTTCTATAATTAGTAGAAGAGACCTTTTTTCTCTTAATCGAGGCTGGCCCATCTCTCATTTTGTTTTTTCCTTTCTATGTGTTTTAGCCCATAGCCAGGCCGGCCCATTAGGCTAGCCCGCACCCCTATCTAACCCTAACCCTCTGCTCGATCCCCTCTCTCCCCTTCGTTCCTCCTAGCACCGCCAGGAGAGCCCCACGCTGGATCCCAAACTCCCTCACTCCCTCGTCTCCCTTGACAGCGCCGTCCTCCCAGCGCTGCCGAGCCCTCATGCTGCTGAACGTCCTCTGCCGCCCGCCTCCGTTCGCCGGTGCCCATCGCCGTGGGAATTTTCCCTCATGCCGCCGCCTCTGCTTCCCTGGTCCAGGCCGCGCCGCCGCCTGCGCGCTCCTGCCCTGTCCGCCTCGTGTCCTTCTGGTTCCGGATGACGCAGAGCTCCCGGCCTCCTTCCTCTCCCTCACCGGACCCGCTCTTCCCTACCAGAGTCGAGGAGTTGCCCATATCCGGCGACACTCCTGTTCGCACAGCGCCGCGCCGCCTTGCCTTCTCCACTGAGCGCCGCTCTTGCAGCTCCTCTGTCGGTCTCGCTCGCCATTCCCTGCTTCGACGGGCCTAGCCTTGGCTCCGTTCGACCCCCTATGTATCTTCCTCGCTAAGGATCTGAGCTCCATCCTGACCGGTGCCCCTCGTGATTCTCTGGTTTGGACGGTTGTCCCGAGAAGTACCCTGATGAACGACGCCAAATCCCGAACCAAGATCGTCATACATCGTCACAGGATTTTTGCCAAGTGCCAGAACTATCCAGCACCTCTTCTACCATCTACGAAATCGCCAAAACCGAACCCGAAGGACCAAGGATGCGCCAAGTACCTTGTCGATACGCCGCGAGTACAACTATTTCCACAATGCGTCATGTACAACTACCATCGACCTTGGATACGTCAAGTTCGACTACCGTCGCAAGAACGAGACCGGCAAGACCAAAGATCCCAAGTACCACGACAACCCCAAAGGGATTCAAATCTGTCAAGTTTCTCTTCGAAACTTGAACCACTACTTCCCTCAACAAGCTCGATCCACCCCAAAACGCATGCTTCAAAGGTATAGCCGCCGAGACGACGTCCGTGAACGAATGTTTGTGATGTATGAGTTGCTCATATTTGAACCGTGTCCGAATTGATCCTTGCACGTTCCTTGTTATCCTTTCCACGAACCCGTGGGATACCCGGTATCCGGGATCACCCCACCATCCTTGCATGACACGCTCACGCCCACTTTCTTTTGCACCGACATCTCGACGAGTTGTCGGATCATCGGAATGTTGCTGTGTCATCATTTCAGTTATCGTTGCCGTGGCACCCCTTTCGTTTCGTCACGGTGGCAAATGCTTCATAACATGCTCATGTCAACGTTTTCATAAAAATGCATAAACTTGTATATGTCATCTGCATCATGATAACCACATTTAAAATGTTCAAAATTGGTGTTTGCATTAAATTGCTAAATGCACATGAGGATTTACCGGAATTGTTGTTTGATATTTTCAGACTCATTTAAACTTGCCTAAATAGTTAGTTTAGTTATGCTTCACCTCTTGCCATGTTTAAAAATATTTAATATTGTTGGGTACAAAAATGGGAGAGAACTAAATAAATAAATGTGGTGTTTCGTCAATATGCAACTCGCTGCATATTGAGATCCACTTAACTTGTAGTATTATTTGTTGCACTTTGTCATGCCATGCCTTACTAAATCGGACATGCATCATACTTGATTGTGCATCATGCCATGTTTATGTGATGGTTGTTTATCATGATGTTTGCTTCTTTCCCGTTGCGCTTCTCCTTGATAGTTCCGGTTATGTTGCGATTGTGAGGATCCGTTTGACTACGTTGGCTCGACTTCTTCATGGACTCGTTCTTCTTCCTAGCGGGATTTCAGGCAAGATGATTGTTACTGTGGATACCACTACTATCTTTGCTTTGCTAGTTGTCTAGATGCTATCGCTATGTCGCGCCACCTACCACTTGTTTATCAAGCCTTCCAATATGCCATGAAACAACCTCTAACCTTTTTCATCATCCCAACAAACCGTTGTTTGGCTATGTTACCGCTTTGCTCAGCCCCTCTTATAGCATTGCTAGTTGCAGGTGCAGTTGCAGTTGTTCCATGTTGGGACATGGATATCATGGGATATCACAATATCTCTTATTTAATTAATACATCTATATACTTGGTAAAGGGTGGAAGGCTCATCCTTTTGCCTAGTGTTTTGTTCCATTCTTGCCGCCCTAGTTTCCGTCATACCGGTGTTATGTTCCTTGATTTTGCATCCCTAACACAATGAGGGTTTATGGGCCCCTCTTGACAGTTCGCTTTGAATAAAACTCTTCTAGCAAGGCCCAACATTGGTTTTACCATTTGCTCAACATAATAAATTAACATGATAATAAACTTGACGCATAGGGAGTTGGCGCTACCCGAGGTTTGTTATTCAACCTAATAAAAGGGGGCTAGTGTTGATGGTGTTGGTCCCAAACGGGTAGACTGTGGGGCCGCCTTGGGGAAACCCGAGGTATTTGGTATATACCTGTAGGATGACCCATCCGAACGTGGCCTGAGACGAGATACGCACGGCTACTATCACGGTGTCGGCATGCCGGGAGGTCTTGCTGGATTAGTTTTACCATTGTCGAAATGTCTTGTGCACCGGGATTCCGAGTCTGATCGGAGGGTCCCGCGATGGAGTAATGTCTCCGCGAATCATGAGCTTGTCATGGGCTAAGTTGGGACACCCTTGCAGGGTTTAAACTTTCAAGAGCCGTGCCCGTGGTTATGTGGCAGATGAGAATTTGTCAATATCCGGTTGTAGAGGACTTGAAGTAAACTCAATTAAAATATGCCAACCGCATGCGTGACCGTGAGTGTCTCTTTTCGGGTGCATTCCAGAAGAGAACACGGTTGGGTTATGTTTGAACGTAAGTAGTTCAGGATCACTTCTTGATCATTACTAGTTTGTGACCGTTGCGTAGCTTCTCATCTTATTGTTGTACTCGCAAGTTAGCCACCATACATTGCTTAGCCGCTTGCTGCAACCTCACCATTTATCCTTTCCTTACCTATTAAGCTTTGCTAGTCCTGATACCCATGGTAATGGGATTGCTGAGTCCTCGTGGCTCACAGATTACTACAACAACAGTTGCAGGTACAGGTAATGAGATGGTCTGACGTGAGTGCGATGCTTGCTTGTTTGGAGTTCTCCTTCTTCGATCAAGGGATAGGTTCCGGGTCGGGGAGCCTGGGCTAGCAGGGCGGACGTCGTTCTTCTTTCTGGTTTGATTTCATCCGTAGCCGGATGCTGCTCTTTTGCATGATGATTGCTATGTATTGATGAACTGTTGTATTGATGTTGTATCTTGTGGCGAGTGTAAGACTTTATCTTGTATTCTCATCTATTCAGTACATGGTATGTTGTAATGATATCCACCTTGCTATGCGCTCGAAATATGATTGTGCCCCGATCATGAGTTCATCACGTGATTGGAATAGAATCGCATCTTGGGTGCTACACGTCGACACTGCTGCCGCCGTCCGCGCCGTGACTTTGGCTCCTGCAAGCCTCCCCGCGCGCCCGTGCCACTCGCTTCCATCGCCACCACCCCGTCCGAGCCTAACGCCCGGAAGCTTGCTTGCGCTCGCCGCACCTCACCCGCAGCCACCGCGCCCGAGGCTCACCGAGCCCCACCTCGCCCGCCTCGCCCCGTAGTCGTCATTGTCGGCCGCATCTACTCGCCTTCCCCTGCTGCTCGCCACTGCGAGCTGCTGCTGCCACCCACCGTCGCCCGCTCGCCCCAACTCGCCCCGACAGCACGCTGCCCCACCCTACCTCTGCTCCACCACCGCTGCCCTCTGCCACCCGCGCCTGACCATGGCTACTCCGTCCCCTCGCGCTCTGGTCCGCGTTCGCCCACTCCAACCGCAGCCACGTGCTTGCCGCGCCGTGGTCGCGCCTCTTGTGCCCGCGCCCGCGGCCCCTACTCGCAACTTCGCTGCCGTCGTGCTCGGCCGCTGCGGCCAGCCGGCCTCACCCATGACGGCGCCCCCTGGCTGCACCCGACGCTTCCTGGCCGCACTGGTCGGCGCTCTCCTCCGCCCTGGCAGGCGCCCGATGCCTGCCCCGCTATGCCCCTTTGGGCCAATGACAATGGGGCCCCACGCCCCCAAGTGTTATAAAAATATATAAATAAAAATTAATTAATTAACCATGTTTAGTTAACTAATTAAACATAATTAACCTGCGAACTAATCTAATTAATCTATTAGTTAGTTAGTCAGTCAATGACGAACGGGTCCCACCTGCCAAGGGTGACCTAGTCAACCTTTGGTCCTGTTGACATCATACTGATGTCACACTGACATCATAATTGCTTTTTCTAATTAAATTAATATGATAATTCCAAAAGTGAATTAAAATTTTAAAAATTAATATAAAATAATCCATAACTCAGATGAAAAATACTTTGTACATGAAAGTTGCTTAGAACGACAAGACGAATCCGAATATGCAGTCCATTCGTATGCCACACGTCTCTAGCATATCGAACATGCAACCACCCCCCTCCGGTTCGTCTTTTCAAAAATGCCAAAACACCGGGAATGCTTTCCCGGATGTTTTCCCCCTTTGACGGTACCGCCTAGTACCGCGTTAGGGCACACCTAGCACCGCTACATGTCATGTCATGCATTGTCATGCATTTGTTTGCATTGTATTCATTGTTTCCTCCTCCTCTTCTCTCCGGTAGACTCCGAGACTGACGCCGCTGCTGCCCCGATCGACTATGGTGTTGACGACCCGTCCTTCTCTGCCGAGCTTCTAGGCAAGCAAACCCCCCTTGATCAACCAGACATCGCCCACTCTCTTCTCTCTTATTCTTGCATTAGGTTGCTACTATTGTTGATCCGATAGCTCCTGTTCTGTTGCATAGCCTGGCATTATTTCTACAATTGTTGATAGTGTAGGATTGAAAGTAGGTCTAGAGGGGGGTGATTAGACTACTTGACCAAATAAAAATCTTACCTTTTCCGAATTTTAATTGTTGGCAGATTTTTAGCAACTAGTACAAGTCAAGCAATGAACCTACACATGCAATTCTAAGAGTGTAGCAGGGGAAAGTAAAACATTGCATATGAAGGTAAAGGGAAGGGTTTGGAGAAAGCAAATGAAATATAGACACGGAGATTTTTGGCGTGGTTCCGGTAGGTGGTGCTATCGTACGACCACGTTGATGGAGACTTCAACCCACAAAGGGTAACGGTTGCGCGAGTCCACGGAGGGCTCCACCCATGAAGGGTCCACGAAGAAGCAACCTTGTCTATCCCACCATGGCCATCGCCCATGAAAGACTTGCCTCACTCGAGTAGATCTTCACGAAGTAGGCGGCCTTGCCCTTACAAACTTCTTGGTTCAACTCCACAATCTTGTCGGAGGCTCCCAAGCGACACCTAACCAATCTAGGAGACACCACTCTCCAAAAGGTAATTGATGGTGTGTTGATGATGAACTCCTTGCTCTTGTGCTTCAAATGATAGTCTCCCCAACATTCAACTCTCTCTCACAGATTTGGCTATGGTCGAAAGATGATTTGAGTGGAAAGCAACTTGGGGAAGGCTAGAGATCAAGATTCTTGTGGTAGGATTGGAATATGTTGGTCTCAACACAAGAGTAGGTGGTTCTCTCTCAGAAAATGAGTAGTGGAGGTGTAGGCACGTTCTGATAGCTCTCTCACATATGGAGAAGGGGGTGGAGGGTTATAAATAGCCTCCACACAAAATCCAACCGTTACACACATTTGACCCAACTCGGTCAGACCGAATAGAAGAACTCAGTGAGACCGATTTAGTTCAAAATGTGAATGTTAGGAATCTCGGTGGGACCGATGTGCTAGGGGTAGGGCAAAACCTCATCTCGGTGAAGCCGATTGCTTGAACTCGGTGAGACCAATTTTAGCAAAGAGCAAACAGAGTTGGTCAAGAAAACTCGGTGGGACAGATTGCACATTTCGATGAGACCGAAATAATTACAACAGGCAACAGAGAGTTTGTAGGGCCATCTCGGTGAGACCGAGATCCATATCGATGTAACCAAATTACTAGGATTTTTGGCAGTGGCTATGTCAACCGTGTCGACATTCTGGGAACGGGGGTCCCTAGACTTGCCTGCCTGGGGCCCACAACATCGCTCCTCCAGCGGCCCCGTAAGGCCCATCTTCACCAGCAAACATTCAAGACCCTCACGAGGGGCCAAGCCTCGCAAGGCGGACGACGCAAGACCTCCTCAAGGGTGGCCTCACTAGGCTGGCTCGCGAGGGGCGGAGAGATCAAGGCAAGGCAAACCTCGCGAGGTTCCAATGACATAAGCCATGACGATCAAGACCAGGCGGGCGCCAGCAAGCACGGTGTCCTCGCTTCCTCTTTGGTGCTAAGGAGGCAAGCGCAGGCGAGGAGTTCCAAGGCATCAGGCAAAGGTTTCCATATCGGTGGAACAAGACCAAGACTAGTAGGACGGCAGGACAGAGGTCACCGTGGAGCCCAAGAAGGCGTCACCACCAGAGCCTTTGGCAGGCGAAGACTACTTTTGTCACGATAACTTGTACTAGTTGTCTCCCTTCAAATTGGCCGTTGTGGGATCCCTTCCTGCTCAATATTTGGGAAGAGGACCTGGGCCTCTATAAATAGGACTAGCCACCAGCATAGTAGGGGGACAGGTCAAAGGAGGAGAGGATCTAGATCATCCTTAAACACACAAGTTCACCAAGCACAAGAACACCTCTCCTCAGGAGGCTGTTCTTCCCTTGTAACTGTTCATCCTCAGCCCAAGAGGCAATCCACCACACCACACTGGATTAGGGTATTACACCACAACGGTGGCCCGAACTAGTATAAATCTTGTGTCTCGTGTTCTTTGGGTCTGTGGAGCTAGGCCGTAAGATCGTTGAGTGTGCGAGCTAGAGAGGGGGGAGATCTTCATGCGCACCCTAGTGTTCGAACCTCAAGGGTTTTGCCAGAACCCGAAATCCGACATTTGGCGCGCCAGGTAGGGGTGCGCCGAAGCTTTGCCCCTCGACGACCTCGCCTCTCCGACCGACTCTCATGGACGCCGCCTCTTCCCCGACCGGATCGACGGGCGCCCTCCGCGGCGCCGGGGGGCTCTGGGCCTTCACCCCCACCTTGCGGCGGGTGCAGTGGCCGCACAAGTTCAAGCCGGAGATGCCGCCCCATTACGATGGTGCGGCAGATCCGGCGGCCTTTCTGCTGATGTACGAGGAGGCTGTCTTGGAGGTCGGAGGCGACGACAAGATCATGGCCAACTGGTTCCCAATGGCCCTCGTTGGCGTGCCACGCGCTTGGCTACTCCATCTGCCAGAATCTTCCGTGCCCTCTTGGGAGGAGCTGCGCGACCTCTTCATCGCGCGCTTCGGTGGACCAGCACCCCCGGTCGTCGCGGCTCTCCTCGGTGCTCGCAGGCGCCACCCTCGGACCGTCACGTCAAGCCGTTATTTCGCCAGATCAGCACCGCCGCCACACGGCAGGGGGCTCCCCCGGGGTGGGCGGCGCCCAAGGCCGACCTGGTCTTCGACTTTGGAGATCACCCGGTCAACACCGTCGGTTGGGGCATGCTGCCGATGCTTTGCACGCCGACCATCTGCAGTGTAGCCGTCACCAAGACCCTCATCGACGGCGGTACCGGCCTCAACGTGCTCTCTGTGGAGGCCTTAAGTATCCTTCACGTACCGCTCGAGCGGCTCCACCCCAGCCGGTCCTTCTCCGGAGTTGGCGGCGGTACCTCCAACCCCCGGGGGCAAATCCGTCTCCCCGTGACTTTCGGCACGCGCGACAACTACTGCACCGAGCTAATCGACTTCGACATCGCCCTGCATCAGTTTGCCGTATAATGCCATCCTCGAATTCCCAATGCTAGCCTAGTTCATGGTGGTGGCCCATCCTCCCTACAACCTCATGAAGATGCCAGGAAGCAATGGCATCCTTACCATGGCTGGGGAACCAAGGAAGCTGTGGCGGCCCTCAAGCTAGCCTTCAGGGCCACAGCGGCAGCTTGCCCGGCTGACAAGGACATGCCCAAGGCCAAGGGGGCTGCGCCGACCAAGAAGAAGCAGCTATTCACTCAAGGTCAAGCCAAGACGAAGCATATACCAGTCAACATGGACGAGGCCTCCGGCGCTACCTTTATCATAGGCGCCGACCTTGCCCCAGCTCAAGAGAAGGAGTTGGTGGACTTCATGCGAGTGAACAAGGAAGTATTTGTCTGGGAGCCCAAGCAGCTAGTTGGGGTCCCAAGAGGAGTAATCGAACATCATATGAGGGTGTGCCCCAATGTGCGCCCTGTGAAGCAGAAGGCGATGCGACAATCCACAGAGAAGCAGTCTTTCATCGTTCAGGAAACCTATAAGCTGGAGGCATCAGGTGTCATTCACGAGGTCCGGTACCCGGAGTGGCTGGCAAATCCAGTCATTGTGCCGAAGAAAGGAGGAAAGGATCGCATGTGTGTCGACTTCACCAACGTCAACAAGGCCTGCCCTCAGGACCCGTTTCCACTGCCGTGCATCGACCAAATTGTTGACTCCCCCGCGGAGTGTGACTGTGCTTCCTGGATGCATTCTCAGGATACCACCAGATCAAGATGGCAGTGGAAGGTGTGGAAAAGACATCTTTCTTAACCCCATGCGGGGTATACTGCTACACTTGTATGCCATTCGGACTGCGCAACGCAGGAGCAACCTTCCAGCGGCTGATGCACATCGCCTTGGGGTGGCAGCTCGGGAGGAACGCTGAGGCCTACATTGACGACATTGTGGTAAAATCTCGGGAGGCAAGAACTTTGATTCAGGACCTGGAGGAGACCTTCGCGAGCCTGCGCCAGGTGGAGCTGCGACTCAATCCGGAGAAGTGCGTGTTTGGTGTCCCTTCCGGCAAGCTGCTAGGCTTCCTTGTATCCCACGGAGGGATCGAGGCCAACCCGGAGAAGGTCAAGGCAATCGAAGGCATGAGTCCACCACAAAACCTCAAAGAGATGCAGAAGCTTGCAGGCTGCGTGACTTTGCTGGGGCGCTTCATCTCCAAGCTGGGGGAGCGCGCCTTGCTCTTTTTCAAGCTGATGAAGAAGAAGGGTCCGTTCGAGTGGACCCCCGAGGCCGACCTAGCATTTCAAGACCTCAAGAGATACTTGACCAGCCCGCCGGTGATGTGGCGCCTCGTCCTCGCGAGCCCTTGGTACTCTACCTGTTTGCTACACCCCATTCCGCTAGCGCGGCGTTGGTGGCCCTCAGAGAGGAGCCCCAAGTCAAGGGCTCGGCGAATGAAGCCGCCAAGCCGGATAAGGCTACACAACACCAAGACGATGTTCTTGAGGAAACGGCTGGACTGGCTAGTTGTCAAGCCACATGAGTTGGAGATCCACAGGAAATACCTCAGTCCCCAAGAGCCAGAAACTCTGTTAGCTCTCCCACCCTTGTCGAGCACCCAGTATACTTCGTCAGCACAGTGCTGTGAGATGCGAGAGCGCGATACCCCATGCCCCAGAAGCTCTTGCTCACGCTCCTGGTGGCCTCGCGTAAGTTGTGCCACTACTTCCAGGGTCACCCCATCAAGGTCATCTCAGCCTACCCGTTGGAGAGAGTGCCCAGGAGTCCCAATGCCGCGAGGAGAGTTGCCGAGTGGAACATCGAGCTGCAAGCGTTTGACCTGGAGTTCAGCACAACTAGGGTCATCAAGGGGGCTGCGCTCGCCGATTTTGTGGCAGAATGGACCGATACACCAGAGCTCGAAGCAGGCGAAAACCGATCCCTCTCACCAGGGAATGAAGTGCCGGACGGCTGGGTCATGTACTTCGACGGCGCGTTCGTGCGCCAGGGCGCGGGGACTGGAGCCGTACTCATCTCGCCCACACAGGAAAAACTTTACTACGCCGTGCAGCTCTGCTTCCAGCGGGGCGAGAAGGTCTCCAACAACATCGCAGAGTACAAGGGCATCATCGCCGGCCTCAAGGCAGTGGTGGCCCTGGGAGTGAAGCGCCTCACCGTCAAGGGAGACTCGCAGCTCCTCGTTAACTTCTCCAAGAAGGTGTATGAGCCAAAGGACGAGCACATGGAGGCATATCTCGCGGAGGTACGCAAAATGGAGAAGCAGTTCTTGGGCCTGGAGCTGCAGCATGTGCCACGTGGCACCAACCAAGAGGCTGATGACATCGCCAGAAGAGCATCCAAGCGGTTGCCCCAAGAGCCTGGCATCTTCGAGGAACGGCTCTTCGAGCCTTCAACAACACCTCAGCCTGTGGAGCCAGCGCCACCTCAGGAGGAGCTCCCTTAGCCGCCGGTCTTGGGAGCCCCCTCCTGCGGCCCAACCTCAGGAGTGCACCTCCTCTTGGCACTCGAGCCTCAGGAGGGGTGCTGGATCGAGGAGTTCAAGGCATACTTGACGCAGGGCACGTTGCCAGAGAAGGAGGAACACACGGAGCGCGTGGCCCGGCAGGCTACGACGTAGTGCATTCAGGACGGTGAGCTATACAGGAAGGAGCCAAATGATGTTTCTCTACAATGCATTTCCAGGGAACAGGGGAAGGAGTTGCTGGCTGACATACATGGCGGAGACTGCAGGCACCACTCATCGTCGCGCACCTTGGTCGGCAAGGCTTTCCGCAGCGGGTTCTACTGGCCCACAGCGCTCAACAACGCGGCCGAGCTGGTGAAGTCCTGCGAGGCTTGCCAATTCCACGCCAAGCAGATCCACCAGCCGCCTTAGGACCTCCAGACTATCCCACTCTCATGGCCGTTCGCGGTCTGGGGGCTGGATATCCTGGGTCCATTCCCTCGAGTGCCTGGAGGTTACCTCTACCTCTATATCGCCATCGACAAATTCACCAAGTGGGCGGAAATGGAAGCCGTCCGCACCATCCCAGCCGGGTCAGCAGTCAAGTTCATCAAGGGCATTGTGAGCCGATTTGGGGTCCCTAATCGCATCATCACGACAACAGTTCTCAGTTCACTAGCAATCTCTTCAAAACATATTGTGCTAACCTTGGGACGCAGATCTGCTACGCCTCCGTGGCACACCCCAGGAGCAACGGCCAAGCCAAATGCGCCAACGCGGAATTCCTGAGGGGCCTCAAGACTAGGACCTTCAAGAAGAAGTGTAGGATCTAAAGTATGTCTAGAAGGGGGGGGTGATTAGACTACTTGACCAAATAAAAATCTAGCCTTTTCCCAATTTTAGTTCTTGGCAGATTTTAGCAACTTTGAACAAGTCAAGCAATCTTAATACAATTCAAGCAAGCATGAGTATATGAGCAGCAGAAAGTAAAGCATGCAACTTGCAAGAATGTAAAGGGAAGGGTTTGGAGGATCCAAACGCAATGGGAGAAACAGATGTTTTTGTCGTGGTTCCGATAGGTGGTGCTATCGTACATCCACGTTGATGGAGACTTCAACCCACAAAGGGTAACGGTTGCGCGAGTCCACGGAGGGCTCCACCCACGAAGGGTCCACGAAGAAGCAACCTTGTCTATCCCACCATGGCCATCACCCACGAAGGACTTGCCTCACTAGCGGTAGATCTTCATGAAGTAGGCGATCTCCTTGCCCTTACAAACTCCTTGGTTCAACTCCACAATCTTGTCGGAGGCTCCCAAGTGACACCTAGCCAATCTAGGAGACACCACTCTCCAAGAAGTAACAAATGGTGTGTTGATGATGAACTCCTTGCTCTTGTGCTTCAAATGATAGTCTCCCAACACTCAACTCTCTCTTACAGGATATGGATTTGGTGGAAAGAAGATTTGAGTGGAAAGCAACTTGGGGAAGGCTAGAGATCAAGATTCATATGGTAGGAATGGAATATCTTGGTCTCAACACATGTGTAGGTGGTTCTCTCTCAGAAAATATAGGTTGGAAGTGTAAGTTTGTTCTGATGGCTCTCTCCCTGAATGAAGAGGTGGTGGAGGAGTATATATAGCCTCCACACAAAATCTAACCGTTACACATAACTTTCCAAACTCGGTGGGACCGAATGGTTAAACTCGGTCTGACCGATTTAGCAAAGCTAGTGACTGTTAGGGTTTTCGGTGGGACCAACATGCAACTTGGTAGGACCGATATGATTAGGGTTAGGGCATAACATAATCTCGGTGAGACCGATTACACAAACTCGGTGAGACTGATTTTGGTAATAAGCTAACCGGAGAGTTGGTCACGTAAACTCGGTGCGACCAATAGCTCATTTTGGTGAGACTGAAACGTTACGAAGGGAAAACAGAGAGTTTACATTGCAATCTCGGTGGGACCGATCGCTCATCTCGGTGAGACCAAAATGTTACGAAGGGAAATAGAGAGATTACAACCCCATCTCGGTGAGACCGAGATCCCTATCGGTGAGACCGATTTGCCTAGAGTTTGTGGCAGTGGCTATGACATTTGAAACTCGATGGCGCCGGATAGGAAGAATCGGTGGGGCCGAGTTTGACTTTTGGTTTAGGTCATATGTGGATGTGAGAAAGTAGTTGAGGGTTTTTGGAGCATATCACTAAGCATTTTGAGCAAGAACCTCATTAAGCAACACCTCATCCCTCCTTGATAGTATTGGCTTTTCCTATAGACTCAATGTGATCTTGGATCACTAAAATGGAAAATGTAGAGTCTTGAGCTTTGAGCTTGAGCCAATCCTTTGTCCATAGCATTTTGAGGGGTCCACTTTTCTCATCCATGCCATGCCAATCATTGAGTTTTCCTGAGATATTAATCTTGGAATAGCATTAGCTCAATGAGCTATATGTTGTTAGGAATTACCAAAACCACCTAGCGATAGTTGCACTTTCAATCTCCCCCTTTTTGGTAATTGATGACAACATATAGATCAAAGCTTCGACAAATGATAATAAGAGTGAAAAAACATTGTCGCTTTGAGAAGTATGTGAAAAGCAAGAGCTCCCCCTGAATTTGTGCATAGTTTAAGATTTGGTTTGGACTGCAAATGCACAAAGAGTTAGGATCATGAGTTACTCTTCCATGTCACATACATCTTGGTGGAGCGCTCAAAATGATAATAATTAAAATACATGCACTCATCACCAAGCAAAGTGAATGATCACATAAAAAGGATAATGTCATCCAACAAGCATTAAGGTAGCATATGATCAAACACATGATCATCCAAGTATCACAAAGTATAAAGTATCTCAACCAAGCAAATAAACGAAGTTTAACCACCAAACAAAAAGAGAGAATAAAAAGCAACGCTCTCTCTCGAAGCCTATGATCTATACATGTTCTCCCCCTTTGGCAACAAGTTACCAAAAAGTTCATAAAAAATGCATAGTGCTAGATCGACACTCAGGCTTGGTCTTCAGGTGGTGGTGTAGACAGAACTCCAAGAACGAAGGCATCAGTCGATGTAGATGGAGCTGGTGGAGTAGGTGCTAGAGCCGGTGGCACTGAAGCTGTAGCTGGTGCAGATGAAGTAGCTCTGGTGTCTGGAATAGGCACTGCAGCAGACCTTTGACCTCTGGGCACTCTAGCTAAAGCATCAGTGGGTTGTCTTGCCCTTCTTCTCCTGCACTTCATCCTGAGGTTTCTCAACGACTGACTGGATCTCAGTGACCTTCACATCTAGGTCATAGAACTTCTGCTCGACGATCCTCTCCAAGCTCTCCTGGTTTTGAGTCAGGGTGGCCAATCCCTTCTCAATCCTCAGAGTGGAGGCAATCAAGTAGCCAAGCTGATCTTGCTTGCTCTTCAGAAGATACTGAGATGCTTCTTCAGTAGTTGGCATCCTTGCAGCCTTTTCAGCCTTTGCCTTCTCCTTCTTGGCTTGTGCGTGCACAGAAGATGGTTCATTTTCATCCATCACCATAGTGTTGTCCTCAAAGTTTGGGTAGATGGGCAGGTGCTCCTTGTCCAGCAGATATGTGCTAGTGCCCATCTTGGAGTTAATCAACTCCTGGATCTGTGGGGCATACCCACAACTCCTCTTCTGATCTGCAGTTGTCCTCTTTATGGTTTCCACTATTAGGCTCATGACTTTGAACTTCTGTGGGACATCAGAGATGTGAAGCAAGTTAATTTCATGGCCTCTGATCATCTTGTGATCACCTGACTTTGGCAAGAGAGTGTGCTTGAGGATCTAGTTGATAGTTGGCAAGCCTGATAGAAGGTAATGTACAGATCCAAACTTGTGTGTCTCAAGAGCAGCATCTAGGATCTCCTTGTACATGTGTGCCATGGTGTTGTGATCCTTCTTCTTCTTGGCATAGACATCCAAGTCATCCTCATGTTCTTCTGGGGCATTGATCAACTTAGCCCATTCTGCAACTGTGGACTGGTACCTAGTACCTTCAGACATCCAGACAATCCTTCCATCCGGGTAGAAGTGAGCTGTGGAGTAGAACTGTGTGATGAGCTCATCATTCCATTTTGTGAGCTTCTGAGCCACAAACCCATCAACTCCACAAGCCTTGAAGCTGTCATATACACCAGGGAAGTGATCCCATTTTCCTCAATGTATGTCCAATCGACCCATCTCATGTCACACACTATGGGCTTCTTGTCAAGCAAGATGGTCTCATAGAAGTCCTGTTGTTCCTTTGTATGGAACCTGTAGTCCACAACAGTCCTTCTCCTGGTGGCATATGGATCAGACTCTCTCCATAGCCTTAGACCAGAGTCCTTCCTGACTTTCATGTTCTCTGCAACTGGATGAGCATCATTGTGATCTGGAATTTTTGGCTTCAATTTCCTCAAGACAACAGAATCATATTCTTCTTCTATTGCAGCTTCAGGCATTGGGGCCTTGTTCTTCTCTACTGCTGGGATGTTCCTGGTGCTCCTCTTGGGTGCAGTTTTGGGTTTTGGAGCAGCTGGCTTAGGAGTTCCTTTGGGCTTAGATGAAGCAGCCCCTGATCTTATGGCATCTCCCATAAGTTTCTGAGCTTTAGGTGCTGGTGCATCATCCTCTTCCTCTTCCTCTTCTTCAGAGTCTTTCATGATTGAAGATCTCCCAAGCACTCTGGCAGTGGTCTTCTTGACCCTTTCCTTTCTTTTCTTTTCTGCCACAACCTGCTCTTTGGGTGCAGATCCCAAAGTATCTTGAGTAGATGTTCTGACTTTTGACATTGGAGCTCTCTTGGCAGGAACCTTTTGCTTCATCCCTGGCTTGGTGGCAGCAGTTGTGCCATAATCCTTTTTCAAGACTTTCCTCTTTGAGGTGGTTTCTTCTTCCTCAGCCACATAGTCCTCATCCTCTGACTCTGAGGTTCTTTTCTTGCTGGCCCTTGTGGCAGCCTTTGGCAGATTGCTGGGTGTGCTCCTGCTTCCATCATCTGAGCTGCTAGAGGGACTAGTGCCCTCACTCATCTGAACCTGCTCCTCTGACTTATTTTGACTGTCACTCTGATCTGACATGATGCAAACACTGACAGCAAACCCTGTGAATAGATTATAGATGAGGTAGAGTGGATGAGCATCACAAAGTACAGAGGTTTTTGCAAAAGAGTGAATTAAAAACTTAGTTTTAGTTTTCCACAGAAAGCATTTCGGATCTACCGATTTGCAAACTCGGTGATATCGAAGCATCTTTTGGAACCTAAACTAGTGAACTCGGTCAGACCAAGTCACAGTTCGGTGGCACCGAGACTGCTAGGGTTTCACAAAGTGCTAAACTCGGTCACACAGATTTGCAATTCTCTGTCAGACCGAGAATCACATGTGCAATGGCCTGAGCCAAATCGGTGGAACTGATTTCATCAACTCGATCGGTCCGAGATGGTTTCGGCGGAAACCTAACCCTAAATCTTCAATTCACAACTAAACTACAGAGTGTTTTTGATGGATAGAATGATCTCAATCATGGCAAGATACATGGTAAAGCAATGTGCTGGGGAATCAGAGTTAGAACGGCACAAAGTTCAAGTCCATACCCTAGTTCGGTGATGAACTAGCTACGGCGGCAACGGCGGAGACGATCCCGTTGACGGCGTCGGAGACCAACGACAGGAGGCGGCTGGCGACGAGGAGGATGATCCAGAGACCCAGGGAGACAGAGCAGGCTAAGCGCGGGCGAGGAGGTTCGGAAAGTTTTCGAAAATTTGACCCGTGGATATATATAGCCTGACCCTGTCGGTGTGACCGAGTGGAACAACTCGGTGGCACCGAGATTCATAACTACAAGCAGTTACTGAAACTCGGTGTGACCGAAAAGTTCAAATCGGTTGCACCGAGATTGAAAACCTAGATCGACTTAGTGATCTTGGTATGACCAAAATGGATGAATCGGTTAAACCGAAACACATAAAGAAGTTTTGGATGTTTAAGTCTATGACGAATCGGGGACTCCGAGTGCTCCTCACACAGAGTGGTTCGAATCTGACTTGATCAAACTTTGTGATGCAGCATGAATAGAGTTTGAGACGAGAAAAGCATAGATAGCTAGAGAAGGTTCTTAGGCATTCTTGTCCATCCACTTGGCAAGAGAAAAAGAAACCAACCAATCAAAACAACAAGTGGATGTCCTCGAATGAGTAAATTATGCAACCAACATGCTCACACAATAAGATGTCAAATGAAATATGTGGCAAAGCATGCACAAACAATTCTAGCATCTATCAAGCAATTGGCGATGACTAGGTCATCTATATATGAGTATATTGACTTAGGAGTCAAATGAGAACATTTGATCGTAGGTTATACTCATCGTTTAAGCACAAGTGGGGTTACCACTTTTACATAAAGCGTTGTTGTGTTCACACCATTAGAGTTGCTTTAACTCAATTGTTAGACCAAAGCTCCCCCTAGATGTGAGATCCCCCTAAGAGGGATGAACTAACCTTGGGTTTTATCGATGATGACTTCATGTAGGTGATGAAGATGTGGATGCTTGTAACGCCCTCGATGCGGCTATATCTCCCACGTGTCGAAGCACGACTTAGAGGCATAACCGCATTGAAAGAAATGTTGCAAGTGAGGTAATCTTCGCACAACCCATGTAATACATAAGGGAAAGAGATACATAGTTGGCTTACAATCGCCACTTCACACAATACAAGGATAAAGCATTATATCATCCAGATACAATCAAGGTCCGACTACGGAACCAAAATGAAAGAAGACTACCCCAAACCTAAAATATGGTTTAACATGGTGGCATTACTTTGCATGTTTAACAACTCTAAAATATGGTTTAGGGCAGAACAGTACCAAACCTAAGACATGCATATGGGGATTTTCCGGACTTGTTGCTTGTTGTTCCGGCCTCATTTAAACTTGCCTAGATAGGTAGTTTTCATATGCTTCACCTCTTGCCATGCTAACCAACATTTAATATTATTGAGTACATAAACGGGAGAGAACTAAATAAGTCACGTGGTGTTTCATCAATATGCAACTCCGTTGCATATTGAGCTCCACTTAATTTGTAGTATTACTTGTGCACTTTGCCATGCCATGCCTCATTAATCTGGACATGCATCATATTTGGTTGTGCATCATGTCATGCTTATGTGGTGGTTGTTTACTATGGTGTTTGCTTCTTTCCGGTGTTGCTTCTTCGAGTCGGTTCCGATAACGTCGTGTTT